>NW_009952162.1:453374-503936 GCF_000747805.2 Chaetura pelagica
GTTTTAACGGAATCACTCTCATCAGCAACTCTTTGCTACAAGAAGGTGACATTTTGCAGTAATATCAATATAACTATTTAAATTTTAAATATAAGAACCTAACAGAACTATTTCTTCATTAAAACAGATATTACTACAGCAAATATGTCAAAATTTATGGGAAATAATTTTAAGTTTGGTTCTAAGGCCACTCAGACAATTGTTCTGGGATTGCAGCTAAATTGAGAAAGTATGGCCTGGATGATCAGGTAGTGAGGCAGACTGTGAACTGGTTGAAGGAAAGAAGTCAGAGAGATGTGGTCAAATGAGACAGAGTCCATTTGGAGACCTTTATCTATTGGAGTCCATCAGGTGTCAGTACTGGGACCAGTACTATTCAATATATCCATCAACGACCTGGATGAGGAAACAGACTGCACTGTCAGCAAGTTTGCTGATGACACAAAAGTGGGAGGAGAGGCTGACACACCAGAAGGCTGAGCTGCCATTCAGTGAGACCTGCACAGGCTGAAAAGTTGGGCAGGGAGAAATTTAATTAAATCCAACAAGGGCAAGCATAGAGTTTGCACCTGGGGAAGAACAATCCCAAGTACCAATACAGGCTGGGGACTGACCTGTTGGAGAGCAGTGTAGGGGAAAGGGACCTGGTGGACAGGAGGATGACCGTGAGCCAGCAATGTGCCCTTGTGGCCAAGAAGGCCAATGGCATCCTGGGGTGTATTAGAAGGGGTGTGGTTAATAGGTTAAGAGAGGTGTTCCTCACTCTCTACTCTGCTTTGATGAGGCTGCATCTGGAATCTGGTGTCCAGTTCTGGGCCCCTCGGTTCAAGAAGAACAGGGAACTGCTTGAAAGAGTCCAGTGCAGAGCCACAAAGATGATGAAGGGAGTGAAACATCTCCCTTATGAGGAAAGGCTAAGGGAGCTGGGTCTCTTTAGCTTGGAGGAGACGGAGGGGTGACCTCATCAATGTTTACAAATATGTAAAGGGTGAGTGTCAGGAAGATGGAGCCAGGCTCTTCTCAGTGCCGTCCAATGATAGGACAAGAGGCAACAGGTGCAAGCTGGAGCATAGGAGGTTCCACGTAAATGTAAGGAAAAGCTGAGGGTGCCAGAGCACTGGAACAGGCTGCCCAGAGAGGGTGTGGAGTCTCCTTCTCTGGAGACATTCAAAACATGCCTGGGACATGTACCTTTTTGACCTACTCTGGATGATCCTGGTCTGGCAGCAGGGTTTGAACTAGATGATCTTTTGAGGTCCCTTCCAACCCCTACCATTCTGTGTTTTAGGGATTCTCTTAGACTCTCATAATAAAGCACATCAACTATATATGTACTATCTAGTACCTTTACATTGCAGGTGTTACAGCTTTCATTTTCCTTTAATTAATGATCATCTTAAGTATTGAAAACAGGGGCAAGTAACAGAACTGTTTTTAGGAGAAAATTCACAACACCCTAAATATTTTTCTGAATCAATGTGGAGTATTATCAGTAATACATGTAGTAGTGAAGGGACAGAAGGAGGTTTCTTGAGGGCTTTACTTTGCTTCATTAGTAACATATTTCTGTGGCAAGGATGGATATCTTGTCATATAAGAAAAGGACTATAAGATATTAGAATAAGAGCAGAATTCTGACATAATTTTAGCAATGAAATTGTGCAGGTTTATGGTATCACTAGCAATATATTTGAGAAATAAACTGTGAATTACAGTTAACTTTTTTTTTGTGAACATGAAACTAAGTAAGCTACAGATGTAGCTATATTGGATAGCATGTGGAGTGTACTAAATGAAATAAAAATCTTCATATGATAGGTATAGCAGTATTTTATTTTAATAGGGATGTCCTTAAATGTATTTCCCTCTCTAGCCTGAGAAACAAATCTAAATGTTCCCATTAACGTACTATGTTAAACAAACATGTTTTTATTAAAATTACTTCTCAAGGTGGTAATAGACATTTTAAATATCCATTGCTTCATTCAAGTGGAACTAGAAAAAACATCTTAGTTACTAAAAAGGTACTGTAAAATGTGACTTGCTTGGTTGGTTTTTACGGGAAACAAATTTGCAAGGTTAAGGTTATTAGCAAAGCTAGTATCCATCTTCCTAAAAAAGGTCGTTCTGCTATCACACATGTAGTAGTTTTACTGGTGCAAAATGTTGGGGAGGAAGCTGAACTCTGATTTGACTGTAAACCTTCAGGTGCAGGGGCAATATCCTGAAAACCTACTGAAACTGTATATTTAGAAATTGCATGTTTAGCCCTTGAAGTTACTGTATCACAAAAATTGCATCACGTTTCATTATTTTATCATTATATAGCATATATACATATATATATAATTCTGCAGTCAGAAAGTGCTAGGGTTACCAATGTATCCAAAAAGTATTAAAAAAAAATAAAAATAAATGAAAGAGAAAAATACCATGCAGTAAACAGCTGTCTTGGCATATTTCTGGGCATAATCCATATAATCTTTTGTGTGTCTTAATTAAGTAAACTGGTTAATGTCATAATGAGTGCTGCACTTCAAAGGTGTTGCTGTGGTAACTAAAAATTGTTCTGATTCTCAGATGCCCTGGTAATTCAGTAGTGCAGTCAAAGTCATAGAAATACATATGTGCATATGCTCCCCACAGCAATTCATGATCTGTGAAATTACTCTGCATTGTCAAAGAAATCCCAGAGACCTCCCCATACTCTTGTCTTCTCCAAATAGAACTTGTGCTAACAGTGCTGTGTTTTGATAGTGAAAAGAAACAAAGCACTTAGATTTTATGTCCTCAAAGTGTAATTAAGATATTTGATATCTCACATTTAAGTGTCTATTCCTCCTTTAGTAACACAACTTTTCAAAATTTGGGCCATTGTAATAGAAGTTCAGCACTTTTTGAAATACCTATCAATTGAAACTGTGTAAATTTTAGGAAGCTATTTTTTATTTTCATGAAAAACAGTACTGAAAATGTTTAGAGTTGGAAAGCTGGAACTTTTCAAATTAATGCTCCTATGGAAAACTACTCCTTGAAGCTCCAGTGTCTCATACTGTCTGACCACTAGACTGCTTTTCAGTTTATCCCAACTTGTGATCTTAGGCCAAAAGGGAATTTTTCCAAAGCTGTGTCATCTTAAGGCTGAGATCTTACCCTCTCTCAGAGGCAGATACAAAATGCACAGACTCCACGTTCAAGCAGGTTTTCCCAAAGGTGGAGGATTCCTATCTCAGCATTTGGTTTAAGTCTTTTTCTAGTTTCTCTTTAATTGACATTAGAACAGTTGCTGTAGCAGAAATAACTGCTCTTTTAAGATTTTTATTGGAAGATGTAAACTTCTAGTATATTATGTGCTCTGCATGATACCTTGTGTTTCTGAATCTCTAGGCTTGATGCAGTTTCCTCTGGCAGGTTTTTTTTTTAGTCTCACTGAGAAAGACCCAGAAGTGAGTTAATATTACTCACTGTTTCTTCTGTTTATTTTTATTTTTTCCCCTTGATCCATGGAGGATGGGGAAAAGATCAGCAAGTTTACCCATCTTGTGCATTTGTCCTGCTAGAGTCTTCAAAGGAGGGGATGAAGCATAATCAAAGGAGCAGTGCACAGGGCTATTTCTCCTAACATCAGGGCAAGAGGAAGAGCAGCACTTTTGTAGTTCCTTTGGGCTTGGTGCTAAGGATAGGGAAATCATAGGCTTTCTGCTGTTTTTTTTTGTTCCATCATTTAGGGCACTGATGCAAAGCAGAACTAAAAGTTTTCATAATCTATTTTACCAGAATATATGTCAGCTTATTCTTTCTATTGGTTCTGAAGTCATTGTACCTCTGTGATGTGGCTTTTATCTCATTTCAGGATCCAAATAGCTGGAAGCATAATGGCTCCATTTGAGTGGTACTTACCCTATCCCCTTTCTAGTACTGTTCTTTTGCCTAAAGCTGCACATCTTCAAACACTTCAAGAAATCATTATGCAAATTCATAGCCTGCCTCATTAAGATCAAAAGTACAGAGTCAGTCTCTACCCACTTCCCCCTTCCTCCCTTCTTTTTTTGCTTTTTTTTAACAGAAGTGGCACATGCCATAATTACAGCAGTGACTTTTTGAGCAGATATTAAACAACCATAACTGTCATATCCTGTGATTTTTCTGTCTTCTTTTGGAAAATAGTGGGTCACTGGAGTGCTTTTTACTATGACATATGTAGAAACATATGGCATGAGTATAAATGTGCCATTCATTGGTATATTCTCATTAAAAGTGCCCCAGCAGTGGTAAAATTCTATTGCAATATCTGTACAATTTGTTTTTCAGATGAGACATTTTGACTGAGAACTGATTTACTGAATTTCCAAGGTTCCAAAACTTTGACTCATAGATGCATATAAAATACATGTGAAACATAATATTTTTAGCAACTTAATTCAAGAAATAAAAGTAAATGTTTTTTTCCTGTGTAGATTCACCAGTTTGAGAGAGGAAGGCATTAGTAATTTTGGTTGTTAAATAGAATAAATTGGCATGCATTTTAAGGCAATAAATTGATTTTCATTGAGCAATGGTAAGCAATGGTAAGTTGTTGTATGAAAATAAAGGTACAGAGGCCTTACCCAGTTGTCACAGTTTAACTCAGGATGGGCAATTAAACGAATTACAATAGTGCTCTCTATGCCCTCCCCCTCCCAACCTGATAGAGCAAGGAAGAGAGATAACAAGGAGAGGGCCTTCCAAAACTAAAATAGACAGCTTTAATGAAATGCTAGTGATAAAATAAAATACGTACAAATATATGCAAATGTGTGCAGGAATGTGCAAACCCCTATTGCCTCCCCCCCCCCCCAGCCACTCCCAGGGCATCTCTGTTATCACTTCTGCAATGTCCCGGAGAGAGCGGCAGAGCTGAGGGGAGAGTGGTGAGGGTCAGGCAGGCATGAGCCTGGGGATCAACACTGACGGATCGATGGAGTCCTCCCCAGATGCTCACCATGGATGGAAGAGAAGAAAGAAGGGACTTGACTGAATTTATACCAGGAGGGATGTGTATGGGATGGAATAATCTGTTTGGCCAGTTTTGCCATCTGTCTAGTTCACTCCTTCCTACATGAAGGCTGTAGATACAACTCTTCTGCTCCTTTAGTGTCTGAAGCAGCAGATTCAACAAGAGGAGCAAAGTGTCCCTTGTCTCATCAGTAAGTATAAACATTCAGGCATTATCAGTCCACTTGCTGGAAAACTTTCTCTTAGTTTCAGCAAGTGTGCTGCTTAAAACAGAGTTCACTGAAGAAAAAAAAAAACAACAGTGAAAAGAAAATTGGCTTTGTCCTGGCTCAGTCCAGGACACCAGTGTAATCTCATTGCAGAAGGCTTCCAGTACAAGTATTTTAAGTCTTTTACCTAAAATACAGGAAAGAAAAATGGCTTCAGTGTTTCCAATATGACATATAAAATGAAGTTTTGATTTTTAGCAGCAGTTCATACACTTGCCTTAAGTGGTAGAGCTTTGTTTTGGAGGCTTTTTATGTCTGTCAGACTTTTTTGCAAATGAAAATGACATTTGAGAGGTAAAAAGAGGAACAAATATCTTAGATGGATTGAGGCTGTTGCTGAAGAGTATCCAAGCTTATTTCCTTGAAATAAGGCCAGAAACAATCACAGAAAAAGAAGAAAATAGAGGGAGTGGTTGGAGAAGGGCAAAAGCATCAAGCCATTTTAAACAATTTTTGGCCAGTGGACGTATCAGGGTAAACTTTCTGTATGAAAAAGGTAGAAAAGATACTGAGGAAGAAGGAAATTAGTAATTGAAGCATCAGAGGATTGTGGCTGAAGCCATGTCTCTGACGGCAGACTTTGTTCTTAAGGTAATTTCATCCTCTTAGCATCAGAGTAAAATTACAGACCCATGAGACATCTGGAGACAGAACAGACTATGTTTATGTCTTTGCCTGCCAAATAGACTGAAACATCCTGCATGTCAGTTTTAGTTCATTGATTTTATTTTTTTTTAATCTGTTCTTATTTACAAGGCATGCCCTTTGTGTTCTGGGTTTAATTGGCATATTGCTTTGTTTTGCATTCTGCTTTTTTATTATTTTTAATTCATGTAAAATTTTGCTTTCTTGAGAAAATGCTTGTTGTGGCACTTAACTGTACCTCAAATTTGGCCAGTGCCTTTCCTACCCATGCTCCAAATCACAGTACTGCCTGATGGTGAGAAGCTGCTCCTGGTGGCTTTTCCAGCTGGATGTAAAGTTTCCCCTCAGCCTCCATCTGTTTGCCATATTGGAAGTCTTTAAGGATGGAAAAGGGAAGGACTAAATCTACTCAGCCCTTCTGGTAAAACCTCTCTCTTGCATGTGTAGAAAATGAAAAGGTAGGCCATTGTGCAACTGCAGCAAAAATATTATGCCCATAAAATAAAAAGTACCTTGTGAAGTCTACCCTCAGGAAAAGGTTTTATTTGCTCTCTTTCAGTAGAGGACAAACTTTATAATTGGTCTTTAAGGTAGCTTCTCAAGTTGCCCAGTAATAAAAACATATCCTACTGTCTGACTGGTTTCTTTTGTTCCTTTCCCTTCTTTCTTCCTGTCCCACCTAAGCTCTGAAGGGCCACATAAGAGAATAGGGGAATAAAAGCTTGTCATGTCATTCTCTTAATGTATTTCAGGTGCTCATAGTTGCATCGTGAACATCACAGCATCCATCCATCAGGCATAAGACAACTAAATGTGCACTGGCCTCAAAAATGGAGAACAAATTGGCATTTGATATAGCAGAAATAGCTGAAATTAAAGCATAATCTTTATTTTGCCAAATTATTTAGAATCACAAAACGGTTTAGGTTGGAAGGGACCTTAAAGATCAACTAGTTCCAACTCTCCTGCATGGGCAGGGACACATCCCACTAGACCAGGTTGCTCAGAGCCCCACTCAGTCTCTTCTTGAACAAAGGAACAGGGCATCCACAGCTTCTCTGGGCAACCTGTTCCATCTGTAAAAAAATTTAAGAAATTTCTTCCTAATGTCTAACCTAAATCTCCTCTCTTCCAGTTTTGATCCATTACCTCTTGTCCTCTCACTAAATGCCCTGGCAAAAAGTCCCTCCCCAGCTTTTGTGTAGCCCCTTCAGATACTGGAAGGCTGGTATGACATCTCCCCAGGCTGAACACCCCAACTCTCTCAACCTCCTCAAACAGCAGAGGTGCCCCAGCCCTCTGATCATCTGGTCATCTTCGTGGCCCTGCTCTAGTCTGAGGAGGAAAAGTCCTGACATATGTGGAATCAGAAACTGTCTCTCCTTTGCTGGAAACTCAGCTATTAACAGAAATTAGGAAACAATACATCTTTTTAGAATGCTAATGAAAAAAAAAAATCAACAAACCTTCTTAGAACTCTCTAGCACTCTTATCTAGATTATATTTTAAGAAATATGCCCATAACTGAGGGAGCAGGAAAAGGATAGTTGGAAATAGGACGATGAAAGGTGCCATCTACCATTAAACTGTTACTGGTACTGCTAGAAGCAAGCATTTAGCTCTGGATTCACTCCCCAACACACACACCCTACTGGAGATATGAGTAACTTGGTACAGGCTGCTTCAGGCCAGTGATATGCTTCAGTTATCCCTAGGAAATTGCTTCTGTAGAGAACATTATTGAAAGCCCAAACAAAGCTTGTGTTTTCTGTAAAACTTTTGTTTCTGCTTTTGGTCACTTCAGTAAAGTTAAGGCTATAGCCTTAATGGTTAATTTAACCCTGAAATTACAAGAGAAGTTGCAGGGGGGGGTTAAATTTTATTTTATTTTTAGGTTAGTATTTTCTGCAGAGTTTTTCTTGTTGTTCTGGTTGGTATAGGTGTTGGGTGTGTATGTGTTTCTGCCTGCCCCATGCATTACTGGGGCTTTGGGGAACAAGCCCAGTGATGAAGCTGTACTGCATCAAATCCTAGAAGGCATGAATCACAAGGTTTGGGTGGGGATTTCTGGTATACAGAAATAGTTTCTCATATGTGTTTTCCCTTAAGGCTTACTTGTCCTTAAACAACAAGGAATGGCCTCTTGGCAAGTCATATTCAGAGCTGGTTGTTTCTAACTGCTAGTGCTGTCTTGTCTTGTTGACAGACAGTGGGACTAGGAGGAAAACCACTTACCTTTTCTAAGCATTCTTTCTGTTATTTTCTTTGAAATCAACATAACTAAAAGATCACAGAAATTGGTTTAAAGGAAACATTTAAAATCCTGTTCAAATAACAAATGGTGTGTTAAGTTCACTTGTAATTGAGACAGATAATCAAGTGATTAAAAGATTGCAGACAATTTTTAAAAGACAGAAGAGATATTCACACCACTTCAATATTCCCAACCAGTGTTCAGTGTACAGTGCTGCACACTGACATGTGATTCTCTAAATTCATTCACTTAGAATGGTAGGTTAGCTATGTTGTCACTATTGCTGTTAAAAATTCAGGCCTTCTTGCTTCCTGCCATTTGCTCTAACGAATGTACTTTAATGAATAAGCTGCAGTAGACATCCTTTTTGATTTGAGACTTAGGCATAGACAGAGAGGTTACCTACACAGAGAGATATTGCTGATGACACTAAGCTGGGAGGAGTGGCTGACACACCAGAAGGCTGTGCTGCCATTCAGAGAGACTTAGATAGGCTGGAGAGTTGGGCGGGGAGAAACATGATGAAGTTCAACAAGGGGAAGTGCAGAGTTTTACATTTGGGGAAGAACAACACCATGTCCCAGTACAGGTTGGGGGCTGAACTGCTGGAGAGTAGTGTAGGTGAAAGAGACCTGGGGGTCCTGGTGGACAGGAGGATGACCATGAGCCAGCAATGTGCCCTTGTGGCCAAGAAGGCCAATGGCATCCTGGGGTGCATTAGAAAGGGTGTGGTTAGTAGGTCAAGAGAGGTTCTCCTCCCCCTCTATTCTGCATGGGTGAGGCCACATCTGGAGTATTGTGTCCAGTTCTGGGCCCCTCAGTTCAAAAAGGACAGGGAACTGCTCAAAAGAGTCCAGGTGTGATGTACTCTAGGTGACCCTGCTCTGGCAAGGGGGTTGGACTAGATGATCTCTCGAGGTCCCTTCCAGCCCCTAAGATTCTATGATTCTATGATTCTATGATATACAGAATAACTCTCCTATGGCTCCTTCCCAGAAGTTACTAACAAGTGAAGTTAGTGCACATGATATAGGATTGTGAATTTACCATGTTACAGAGAGTTTGTGCAAAGGCTGTATTTGAAGACTCCTAGTAAATCTCAAGATTACATACATGTTTTCACTTTGTCACTTATAATTAGTCTTAGGACTTTTCTACGAATGAAAACAAAAGTGCAGTGATGATGTTGTGAAACTGCAGCAATATTTTTTCCAGATTTCCAGAATAGACACTTAGTACAGGTGTTAGGGCAGCATCAGAAGTGTGTTGTAAACTCACTTTAGTTTCTTTAGTTTCTTTTAGTTTTCTCTCACCATATGGTGAGAGACAGAACCGGGAACAAAGGCCTGTAGAGTGGTGACAACAGGGGCAGAAAGGGATAATTGGGGGATTGGCCATTTTTTGTCTCCAAGGTTCCAGAAAGCAGCAATTCCACTGAAAATATGGCAGTCCGTCAGAAGATGCTATGAAGAGACTGCTTGCATCCATGAAAATTAAGGAGGAATTTTCCTGGGAGAACCAGAGTTGGTTGCAACCTACTAAGATAATCACTTACTCCATAGCATAAGAATGGGAAGAATGGTAGAAATACATTTGTTGCAACTTAAAAGCAACCACTGATAGCATTCCACGTGGTTTAGTGAGCGAAGTCCAACCAGCAGAGGCAAAAGATAAGGAGTCTGTGCGATCTTGCACAGTGAGTAGGGAACAACTATAGCTGAGCAACCTCCACAGAGCAAACTTTAAGATTTGGAATGGGAACCTGCAGATTATTCAAACCAGTTCTCTATTTAGAGAGTTTCAACTGCTAAGTGTAAGTATCTCCCTCCACTCGTGTACTGGGAGCCAAATCTGCCTGATTTCAGGCAGATGATACATGGTAAGGTAGAATACCACTTTGCCTTTCAGTATCACATGAGGGGTCCATATCCATTTTTATTGTGTTTAGAGTTCACGTTTATGATCCAGAAATAACATGCCTTTTATGCTTTGTGCTTTAGGGTTTTTTCCATTTCCTGTGCTCAAATTTTCTTTTTTTCAGGGAGCCTGAAAATGTTTGTTTAATCTAGTGTGTGTCTATATTACTGTGACAGGACATGCTGAGTGGGGACTATTGAGGTAATGATCTTCCATTATCCTAGATGAGATTTATGAGACCACCTCTGCACACACTGAAGCATTCAATAGTAAGAAATTTAAGAAAATTTGTGAAAATAAATAATTCCCTTCCCCTAAAAAAATTATTATTGTGGTACCCTAAACCTTGAGATATTTCTCCAAAGAGTTTAGCTTTTTTACTCTCTATTTTGGAATGCGCTTGTGCTTCACAAATAGAAATCACTGTAGATTTTCCTTCAGACCAGCATTGTCCAACTACAATGGAATAAACCTGCCAGGAGGAATAAAAGAAAGTTAAATCTGTTTGTCAGTAATAAAAGGGTAAAATACTCTCACAAAGCAATTGCAATAGGCAATGTTTTCAGAGATCTGCAGAGATAAATTGATGCTCACTCAGAGGCATGGGTGTTCCCCAGAAACTTCTTGGCAGGCAAGTTGTGGGAGTTAGAAGGGCAAAGCTGACTTAGCTCTCCAAAGCCTGAGCATGCAGAGTTCTCTCTCGTGCACTTAGCTCTTCAGGGGTCTAGATCAAATATGTTTCTGTCAGAAGCACTAGCTTCTACTCGAAGATGCATTATTTCTAATATTGATGTGGTAATTACCACAGAACTATGCTGAAATGGCTACTTGTGCTGTACAGTGAAGTGTCTCGTGAACAAATAGCTGAGCCAATTGGATTCCTACCAAAAGATGTACTGCGACTATTCAGGTGACTGACATCCCTGCTAGACAGAGTAGATACAAATGGGGTAGACTCACAGGTATTTCTGGTCAAGAGTTGTTAGCAAAAGCCTTACTCATGAACTTGCTTTATGCACTGCTTTATTTTCACTGCTTGCTCGTCTATCTGATTGCATAAACTAAGTTACAGATCTGTGAGAGTTAAGACAAAAAAAACAACCTCACCTACTTAATATTCAGAGGTGTCTTATGACATTTCCTTCAGCAATTTTTACCAATTCCACTGTGTACTGGAGCTCTGAATAGTTGTTTCACTTCTGCCTGACACTTTTGCCATAATGGTCACAGATTTTTGCTACAACTGTTGTGTTAATGGTTTATGGAAATACACATTTTTCTGCTTTTCTTCTCATGAATGAATCCTATGACTGCTGTTGCTAGAAATAGTTTTCTGAAAGCAGCCATCTGTTGGGTACCTGCCAGCAGGAAGTCAGGAAGGCAGCTGGTACAGATCAGGGTTTCTTAGGGTGTTGCTTCTACACAGCTCTGTCTTTGAGGTATATGACAGAGTACTACTGACACAGGATACACACTGCAAGCAAAGTTGGAGTTTCTGTTGCCTTAACAGAAACATTTGCATAAAACTACTCAGTGCCTTCTGGTGAAAGTAGTGTCCCCTGCAATGAGTTAGGGTGTTTTAATGATGTTGTGTAGGTACTGAGAGGAGAGGAAAGGAGAAAGTCACATCCTTTGATTATGAGGAAGTGAAGGATTTTACATTCAAGAATTTATGGAGTTTGAAAGTTTCTTGTTGGTCAAGCATGACCTTTATTCCTCACCCTTATAGTACTTTTAATTTTGTCATTAGAAGAATCTAAATGTTGACCTTTACTGTTGTTTTTTTTTTCCTCAGGACCAAGCTATGTCTTTTTCTGTATTTAGCATAGCAAATTATTATTTCTGTCTTCCATCTTAGGTTTAGATTGAGCTAAAACTAGATGACAACATTCAGGAAAGAAAAATAACTTTTAATCAGACTTTAATAAAGTTGCTGACTTTAATTTGAAGTCTAGTTGGCTTCTTCTTTTCTCCTAATGGTACTATGTGAGACATTTCAAACCACAGGTGTGCTAAAAAGCTTTGTAAAGAATGTGTTTTAAAATAATACATCTGGTTTATGATAAATGAAATCACTAAAGCACTGTGATACACTGTGGAGTTTTAAATCATGCTTCATTTGAGAGGTTAGAAATAAAGACATTCAAGACATCGAAAGTCACTCTACTATCTGTCCTGCAACAACTGGCAGTGTTTTTTTTTAATTTTCTAACAAGTGCTGTAAGGTCAAAAAAGCAAGAAGCATGCTGTTATACTAAACTACATATGACACTAGTGTTTGTTATTTAGTTATGTGATGTCTCAAGAAAACATGCTTAAGTTTACACAGCTTTTACAAATGGGATCCCTAAGTTTAAGTTTAAATGCAGCTTGTGTGATTAAAAATAATGTTGAAATTATTACAGAACATCAAGAGTGTGCATTAACAGTTTGAACTGTAATTTCTCCCATTTGGAGACACCTTTTGAAAGCAAAATGTAAAAGTATATTGGTTAGGAATGCAATTACTCAGATTTCTCCTTTCCAGTCTTCTGTTGCAAAGAGCCAGAAAACCATTATCAAAAAGAAGCTACATTCTTGAAAATGGAACAGAATATTTAATACTTACTTTTTTTTTTTTTTTTTTTTACTTCTTCACACCAATCTTTCTGAGCATTCAGTTTACTGATGCAATAATTGGAAAGACTACGTCAGTGTATTCCTTTTCCTGTATGTCCAAGGATAGGCATTAGCAGGATGTGAGAGAGTGGAAGAGGATTAAGTTGGATCAGTGAAGAGTATGTTGACAATTCAAGGACTCAAGAAAGCACTGGGAGAAAGAAAGGTGAAGTTTGCTTAGTGGCAAAATTTGAGACCTACATTAGTCTTCTTTCTGCCTCTTCAGCAGAGCAGAAATTAAAACTGACCTTACTTTTCAGTGAAGATTGTTCAGGAAATGGTTCCTGCTAACAAAGTGAAAGCTTTGAAAGCCCCTTTCCTTTGAGATAATCTGTTCAAATAATTTTTTTTTTAAAACTCTAGAAGTTTTTCAGTGATTACAGGCAGCCCGGTCCAGGATAATAGCTAAATAATGTTGTGCTTGTTCTTTTGTGAAAGAAAGGTTTCTTTTAAGTGCATATGCTCCCATTATATGCTCAAATGAAGTGAAAGACACTTCAAGGAAGATGCATGCATTTTACCTTTCCAGTTGTATAATTCCAGGTTATATTCCCACTTTCCAGAAGGCAGAATGAGTTGTCGATTCTTCAGTTATTGAACTGTAAAAAAAATTCTAGCCCTTGCCCATATTCTGTACACTGTGCTGAAAAGAACTGTACTGTTAATTCCTTTATGTCCTTTGTTCTTGACTTTAATGTTCCTTAATCTAAACTGAAGTACCATTGCCATCTGTTAGACCAGGCACTTCAATGATCCAAGTTCTCCTTCATAGGGCTGTACCGTGTCTCATTATTTACTGTTCCTTTCAAAGCGTGTTCATTTTTAAAGTCTTGTTTCTTTTAATGCCTATCTGAGGCAATTTCCTGCATTAGGGCCCAGATCTGATTTAAGCTTTTCCCCCAGGCACTGTTTTTCAGCACAACAATATTTTGTGGTGCTGCAGTCTTTTTTCTTTGCGTGATCTGTATTATGATTCTCAAGATAGTCTTAGCATTAGCTTTTTACATGCAACTTGTTGAATGGTTTTAAATAATCTCTGGTAATCCAGAGAATTCATCCTCTGCTTACCACTTCACTAATCTCCATTGAGGTTTCTAACATGTTGTATTGGAACAGCCATTTCAATATCACTTCTCTGATAACAGTTGGTTCCCTGAAAACTTTATTTTGGTCCTTTCTTTCCACTGTATCTTGTAAATCATCTGGTTTATCCATTATATATTGATTTAAAATGTTATAAACTTTCAATATCACAGAAAGTTCACAAAATAAGTAGAGTTTTCTTCTCTCTGAATTGTTATGAAGGAGACTGCATAAATACAAAGGGAAGTTTCATCTTTTCAAAAGACAATGTCTCTTAGTAAAAGGGGAACTATTCAATCAGTAATTGGCAATCAGATTTGAAGATTCGTTATTATCTTGACGAAGGAACAATAGTAGAAGGAGAAAATAGCTGCAGGAATGGGTGAATTCTTTTTTGGGATTGATCCTGTTCCCCACCCAAACAGATGAAGAAACTCACTTTAATTTCAGTAGAATTCAGTCCATAAGAACACTCTTCATGTACTCTTTTTATTTTATTCCTTTTTTTCCTTCTGGATATTGTATTTTTCTGATCAAAACCCCATTCTCTATGTTAGTAAGATGAGAGCAACAGAATTCATATCACCAGAGCAACATTACTTCAAAATTGACATTTGCAAATCTCAGGAAAGACTGTCAAAACACTCATTAACTTCAATCAAACCTACATTTTTCATTTTTATAAACCAGCTGTAGCTCCTTTGATGTCTGTCGCAGAATCAGTTTCAAATTGCTGTATGTAGTTTTAAACTTATATTTATACACACATAGAGAGAGAGATTTAAAAAAAAAAAAAAAAAAAAGAATCAGGAAGGAAGGAGAAGAGGGTACTGTCTACTGCAATCTTTTCCCCACCAATTGTACACATCAGATCTTGAAAAAGTTTTGTTTAATCACAGTGCTATTCCCTGTTGTGGTATCATCCCACACAATTCTACAGAAATTAAAATATCAACTATGTTGTAATTTTTATCCTCCCTAGAAGGCAGTCTACTTTTAAATGGGCTATCTGTATAGTTACTTGAGTCATTCATAGTGTAGCATATTGTAGAACACATTTCAGTAATCTAATTTGAAGTGATAAATGCACCAATGACGGCAAAAATCATGATGTCTAGTAACGAGCTATCTCCAGACTCACAGGTGGGAAGGAAACACATTCCTAAGTGTTGATGCAATACAGTTGTCCAATAGTAGTTAGAAATCCTATAGGGCCCACAGGCATCAATTCTTAACAATAAATGCAGACCACAGAGCCGCAGATGGAGATGGATGCAGTTTTTATCACATGTGGAAATTACTTCACCTGTCCTTGTTGTAGGTGTTGCCTTACCTTAACATTCACTGAGCTTTTAACTCACTGTCCCATTCCTTCCATGTTTCCTAAATGCTAAATATGCTGCTGGTTTATATACACAGATGAGAGGTATCAGCAGTGTAGTACTGGTCATCAGCACATACTACTTATCCTTCCTCTTCTTCCTACAAGTTCACACCAAGTACATGTGCCAAACAGGAAAAGACTTGGGATAAAACTATTGTCAGCTAGCAACATTTTGGGTAAAAATTAATTAACCACTACTGCGTTGGTAATTGGTAGAAATGTCATCAGGTTGAGGGTTAAAGTTTCTAGCATATCCATTTTGCCTATGGCTGATGGACTGAGCACACCATGAATATTGTTGTGGACTTGCAGTCTATCCTTTTGTACTTGTAAATAATGGCAGTAATCAAAGGAATATGCATTATTTTTGTGTGCTCAGGTTTTCTCAAATCCACTTTCTCTGAAGCTACAACCAGGAACCAAGGTGTGGTTCAGTACTTAAGTCAGTCATCTCAGATAACATTAATCAAGTGCATCAGCCAAATTTTAGGTCATGAAAGTGTGTCCATCAAAACCAGCATGGATCTATTTCATCAGAGAGAGAGAGGATGATAACTTCTGATAAATAAAACAGTTTTCAGATTTCTTGGAAATATCTAATAAAATAATATCTTAAGCGAGTAAGTCCATTAGTGAAAAAAAAATAAAAAAAAAATAGTGATAACTGTAACTTTAGTTTAAAGTAAAAGAGAAAAAAACCCATGTTCATACCTATGCAATACATGCATTATGTTTTCTGAAGTTCATTTTTCAAACTTTTTTCCAGTTAATTGTCGTTTCCCAAAATTACTTGATTTGCTTGTCAGCAGCAAGTTAGCTTACTTGAGTGAGCACCAAGCAAATGAATGAGGAAAGCGCAGTGACAAGAGAAAATGAGTATTTGGAAAATAGAAAATGATTTGTAATAGTGTTAAAGACTATCACCACTGTCACAAATATGTTGAATATGAAACAGGAAAAACAACTTATATTAATATTTGATTAAAAAATCTGAATAGCTCGTGATCAAGGTTACTTAAAATCAATTTCACTTTTTATTAGTGAATCAGGACTGTAAATAAGTAATTTCAATTGAAAAGTGTTTAGAACAAGGTACATTATATCACTTTAATATCCTTTTGAGAGAATAGGTAATAATCACTCTTTTAAAAAATAATAAATTTAAATTAATGAACTTAATCTCACTAGAATATCTATCTGTAGGGAGTGTTTCACCATAGAGTAATAGATAGATTAAATTACAGGAAGCCTATTTTTACCATAATTTTATAAAATTTCTTAGTGGTTTGGATCTGATTAGATTGTTTTTAGTGAAAACCATTATGAATTCAATGCAGAGTCTATGGTTAATATTTTTTCTATTTGAAGAAAAATAAGCTCCCCTTCATTGTTAAAAACAAAATAATGAAAGAATCACTTTTTCATATCTATTTTCCTGGAACAATCTACATAGCACTGAAAAAGCACTAAGAAGAAGTGCATTTGAATGAAGAAAGGAGAGACCTTTATCTTTTTTATGTGCTGGCAATGAGTTGGTTTTGGTACTCTATCCTCCAGTGCGAAAGCCAGTATCAGCCTAGTGAATGCAATTTGGAGATCCTGTGCTTCCCTGTGTATGGGAGGTATCCAGGCTCTTCCACTGGAAGGCAAAATTCACTTTGTCTGAAAATAAGGACAGTTAGAGGGCTAGAGAGAGGACAGAGTGGGACAGGTACTATGGTTACAGTGCATGTTTTACTTTTCTGGTTCACCCTGCTACAAAAACAGCTTATTGCAGATCTGCACTGAATTCTGTTCTCTACTCAAAACAGCATTCTTTGTAAGGAAAGTATGATAGAGCCATCCAAAATTTACAGCACTTATATCAAAGACAGAATGCCTTTTCTGAGAGTTCAGAAGTGAATAATTTTCTTACAATGGGACTAAGAAGTGTTTGGGGTTTTTTTAAGTGACCTTTTTAAAAATCAGCCTTTCTTAGAATAAATGAGTAATGGAACAACGCAGACTGTTCCAACTTTCAATATATCTAAAATTAATTAAAATCTGTCCATAGGATTGACTTTGGGCAAAAATGGAAAGCAGTTAATCCAAGTAGTAGTTATGCTTTACCTAATTAGGACTGCATAATCTATTCTTCAGTCAGGTCACCAGATCAGGTAATTCTCAATGTTACTGTAATAGCCTGGCATCTTAAGCTACAACATAACCAAGAATTCTCTTGGGCATTAAGAGTTCATTGTGGGAGACTGACCATAAGAATGAATTGTGTATAAACATTAAGATTTCTGCTGTGTAATTTTTGCTGGACTGCTGTGTCTTTTCCCAAAGTTCTGTGACTCTATATAGGTTTGAAATTCAAGGTGAACCTCTGTACTTACATTATCTTACTGGACTACTCATACTGGACTAGGGTATTTTGACCAGCCTCAAAGGAAACACTACACAGGGAACTAGGCTGCAGAAGTATATTACCAGAGCCCCCAGGAAATGGTGACTGACCCATGCAATATCACAAAACAAACTCCTTTTTTCTCTGCTATACTTTTAAAATTCTTACACTCTCTTCTGTAATATTATTATATTTTTGTAATTTAAAACACACTTAGATTTCCTTTAAACATTGCTTTTAACTTCCTGTTAATGTCTGCAATAAATAAATACTATGAGAATACTGTAATTATCTTCAAATTATTAATAACTATTTGCAACATGAATTCATTTTTATATAGTTTTTCATTTCAAAGACAAATGCCATAAACACATAGAATAATTTATAGATCATGGTACTTAGCAATATAAATGTGAAGTGATGTCTGCTCTTTATAGGTGTATATTTGGCTCTACACACGGCTCTCACCAACAAATCATCTCCAAACACTTGTGGTTAGAAACAGCCACACAAATGTTACACGTTCTTATAATTACTAGTGTATATGGGGAATATTCACACCAATATTGTGGTGACTGTAATTGCCAGGAATACATATGAACTTACTGTTAACAAGGACAGGTTTTTCACTTCCACATACCTTAAATGAAAAAAACGAGCTTTTCGTGCAGTTTTTTGTATATTAGCTATGACTGCCACATTCTGTTCTCAGCTATAGGGGAATAATTCCCTAAATGGTGATGATACAGGTATTGGAGATAGCATGAATTATCTGTATTACCTTTTCTGTAAGAGAAGTTGGCTGCAAGCAGGTTACTGATCCAGTCTTTCTGAAGAATGGTTTCAACTAACAAGCAGCTTCTCAGAAAACGGAACCATAGATGAAGAAGCTGGCATTATTTCCAAGCTATAAATGTCAAGCTGATTTCCTTGGGAAGTATTATCACATGAACAAATGGTTAAGACTAAAAGGGGAAAAAGTAGTTTGTAATCAGCACACAACACATAAGGTTGACATTCTTTTCTGGCGACTTTCTCCCTTAAGCCTTTCAAGTCATCTTAAGGCCAGTCCCAGTAGTACAACTGTAAGAGATGCAGGAGTCTGACCTTGGTAAGGAGAGGAGATGGGATTTTGTCTGTGCCCATGTTACATTGTTAAATTGTTTTTCCAGCCAAAGAAAAGCCCTCCCATTCCAGCCTGTCTCAGTTCATGCCTCACAGCAGGGCTATTTATTTAAATCAGAAAAATGTGTGAAGAGTGTAAAAACCCACACCCAGACAAGGAATTCCCTTCCTGTATACCAGCCACAACTTTTCCTCCCATCATTCTGCCTGATGTGCAGGCACAGATTTTTACAGAATCACAGAATTGTCATAGTTGGAAAATACCTTTGAGATTACAGAGTTCAACCATCAACACAAAAAAAAACCCAAATAATCACAAAGAGCCACACACACTCCACCAAAAAACAGTGACAAAAAAACCCACAGCCTGGGCCACTAGAGCATGCCCTGAAGGACTACATCTAAACATTTCTTGAATACCTCCAAGGATGGTGACTCAACCACCTCCCTGGGCAGGCTGTTCCAGTGCCTGACCATCCTTTCACTATAGAAATTCTTCCTAATATCCAATAAAAACCTCCCCGCCAAAACTTCAAGCCATTTCCTCTGATCCTGTCATTATTTACTTGGGATAAGTGGCCAAGACCCACCTCCCTACAACCACCATTCAGGTAGTTGTAGAGGGCAATGAGTTCTTCCCTCAGCCTCCTCTTTAAGTTAAACATCCCCAGTTCCCTCAGCCATTCCTCGTATGACTTGTTCTCTAGACTCTTTGCCGTCTTAGTGGCTCTTCTCTGGACATGCTCCAGCACCTCAATGTCCTTCTTGTAGTGAGGGGCCCAGAACTGCACACAGTACTGAACCTGTGGCCTCACCAGTGCCGAGTACAAGGACACAATGATCTTCCTGCTCCTGGTGGCCATACTTTTCCTGATGCAGGCCAGTATGCTATTTGCCTTCTTGGGCACCTGGGCATGCTGCTGGCTCATTTTTATCCAACTGTCAACCAGCACCCCCAGGTCCTTTCTGCAGGGCAGCTTTCCAGCCACTCCTCCCCCGGACTGTAGTGTTGCATGGGGTTGTTGTGACCAAAATGCAGGCCCCGGCACTTGGCCTTATTCAGTCTCAAAATTTGCCTCGGTCCATCGATCCAGCCTGTCCAGGTCCCACTGTAGAGCCGTCATATCCTCAAGCAGATCAACCCTCCCACCCAATTTGATGTAATCTGCAAACATAGAATCATAGAGTATGCTGAGTCGGAAGGGGCCCATCAGGATCAGCAAGTCAAACTCCTGTGTAGGGCACCCCTAGAATCACACCATGTGCCTGAGAGCATAATCCAAACACTTCTTGAACTCAGGCAGGCTGGGCACTGTGACCACTTCCCTGGGGAGCTTGTTCCAGTGCTCAACCACCCTCTGGGTGAAAAACCTGTTCCTGATATCCAACCTAAACCTCCCCTGATTCAGCTTCCTGCCCTTTTCCCAAGTCCTGTCATTGGTCACAGGAGTTAAGAGATCAGTACCTGCCTCATCTCTTGTGAGGAAGCCACAGACTGCAACGAGGTCACCCCTCAGCCTCCTCTTCTCCAAGCTGAATAATCCAAGTGACCATAACCACTCCTCAGAAGTCGTCCCTTCCAGACCCTTCAACATCCTTGTTGCTCTCCTTTGGACACCCTCCAGTAGCTTGATGTCCTTTTTATATTGCGATGCCCAAAACTGCACACAGTACTTGAGGTGAGGCCACACCAGTGCAGAGTAGAGCAGGACAGTCACCTCCCTCAACCAGCTGGAAAGGCTGTGCCAACGAATGACAGCTTGCAGAATGTAAAGGCAATTGTCAGCCTGTGCGTGTCTCTTGCTTCTGTCCATGTGTCACTTGCTTCCGTCTTATGTGCATTGTGACTCTGATGTAACTGATTTCAGGCTGGCCAGTGAGAGTGCCCTGGGAACTGGCAAGCTGCTAAGTGTTTCCGTACTATGATTAAGTGCCCTTCAGTAATTGGATCCAGTCTGTCAACAAGGTAATTGAAGGTGAAGTGGGAGCTACATTCCCTTCCAGTAGCTGGCCACGTATACCATTATCAATCTCCAGTCATCTTCCAGACAGCAGGAAGAGACTGAGATGCTTTTCTATAAATGGTTATTGAATTTATGCACATATATGAATATTCATAAATATATACATGACAAGGTGAAATAAACTTTTATCTATTAGTAGTACTTGTACTTCAGCACAAAGTTCCTTAAGCGATTCAGAGGATAAATTTGACTGATCTAAAGGCAACCTAGATACATTCACGAATATGTTTCAATCTTCTTCCATACAGTGTGCCTGTAAAGCCTGAAACTCCCTCCTCGGGAGGGCAAGTGTCAGGGCATCATTGGCTCGGATCCATCATCTGAAGGGAACTCCCTTCACTGACGTAACGCCTAGTGGACCTCCAGTTGATGATGCCATTCCTATGGTTTCATGGTGGCTAGTGTACGAGTCTGCTGGGTCAGAAGTCCAATGTGAGCCTCTAATAGGCCTAGTACAGGCCTTACTAACATGTTAGAACTCTTACACGTGCAGTGTTTTCTGCAAAAAGATGAGACATGGTTGTCAGGGAATGTATAAACTATCTCAGTCCTTTCTTGAAAATGGATCTGCAGTAAATTTCCATCTCAAGGTCTCAAAAAAAACTATGTTGTATTCTTTATATAACTTGACTGGTGACAATTATTTTTTTCCTTGGTACTTGGAAGTGGGATCAAAGCAATACAGAAATAAGAATTCCTCTTCTTCCTTTCCCCTGCCTTTTTTTTTGTAATTATTTTTTTTTTCTTGGTGCAAGAGTAGCATTCTGTTTTATATAGAGCTTTGGATTAAGGATATTAATATTAAAATAATAACCATCTTGCACCACCAGCTGAAATTAATCTCATTTGGCTAGTGATGCATACTCCCTGTGGAGGATCCATCTGCTTTTCTTACCTTATCTCTGAACGTTTGATTAGAAAGACTTGAAGTGTATCAGTTGCAAACACATGGGTCCATATGACTCCAGGTAATCCAAAATAGTCTCACACTATGCATGGAAGATAAGACTGGCAAATAAGGTGGAGTAAAGAGACCAGGAGGTAAGAATAATCATAGCAGGAAAAGATAACTTTACTCTTGGTCGCACCCAAAACTCACCAGTGCGCAAAAGCACTTGGTGAAGTACTGTAATACTTTTGAGTATGTCTCAGTTTATCAAAGTATTTTCATATAGTCAAAATACTGAAGCACAGTATCAAGCCAGAAGTTTTGCTGTGACTCAGATTTGCATTAACAGGGATGAGATTTTGCACAGATGAATTGAAAACATACTTCTGTGTACTACAATGTCCAGTTTTTATTACTGTGAGGCATATCTATCAGGTGAGTTAGTATTCTCTGAAACTGCCAAGTGATCTCCCTGGAGAATCTGTCTTAGTGATAAATACAGCAAAGTTAGCAGCATGGCATGTTTTCATCTCTGCATCTCTGGAAGGATGACTGTAGTCAGTGTTGTTACTCTACAGGCACAGCTGTACTGTCAGTGGCAAAAGCCTGGCTGGCTCATGAAGGAAACAGAGCTGTTGTGCAAGCCACTGCAAGGCAGCAGAATAAATTCCTACATAATTTTTTGCAGTTCCACATTTCCTATTCCAAATCCAAGAGACATTGTTTTGACTTGGCCCTCAGTACTAGAAATATATAAAACAGCAGAAAGAAAATTTAAAGGAAAACAGAAAAATAACTTAAAATGTGAAAGAACTATACATGATAAATATTAACAACAAAACCTGAGGCACTTCTAGGAAACTTTTTGATAATATGCTAAAGGATAAGCTATAGAAAGCAGAATTTTTTGAGTTTTATTTACTGTCAGTCTACTGTAGTAACACAGAGAAGGATTGACCTGTTTCAATCCTTGGCTAGTTGAGATGAACACTATGAGTAGTATCAGCTGAGATAGTTGTTTATTACACTGGTAGCTGGTCAACTTGAATTTAAAAGTTCTTCGCACCTAAGTGATAGGATATTATTCTTTCAGGAAGTCAGTATCACTAATTGTTCAAGGCCAGGGTTTTGAGCAACTTGGTCTAGTGGGAGATGTCCCTGCCCATACAGGGGAGTTAGAACTAGTTGATCTTCAAGGTCCTTTCCAACCCAAGCCATTCTATGGTTCTGTCATTCTAATATTGAGTGAATCTTTATTGTTTTAATTCTGAAACCCTATGTCTTTCTCAGATAATTTAATTTTCATTCTGTGGAATGTCCCTCTAAGAATGTCCCAGTGGTTGGTCTATAACAGAAAAATTTCTGTAGCTTTTCTTTATTTCCTTTCTGAACTACCTTCCAACTTCCACAAGTTTTCCAACAAGAGGAGTGTATTTTTTCATTGTTATGATATCTCATCTTAAATCTCCTCTGATAACTACTGATAAATGGCACACACTAGAGACTTGCTGTTCAGTAATTTAAAGCAGTATAATATTTACAGCCTGTTGTAGGCTGGGTATTACACACTGCTTGCACGTGCACTAGGTTGTGGGAAGTGTTGAGATTCAGCCAATGCTCTGTATTCCTTACTACCAAAATGAACCTGGTGCATCTCTGTTGTTACAGTACTGCAAAGCAATGTTGCTCTCCAGCCCACAGCACAGTGAATTTTCCTCACATAGAAACCTTGAATCCTTAGTGCATCAGCCTTGTGTCCTTCTAATCAATTTCTGATCAAAGATAATCCTTATTAGTTCCAGAAGTCTCTGTTGGCATCAGTCATTCAAGGAAGTCTACTCACACAGGGCATTTGTTATCAAAACTAGTATGGCAATCAGTGTTTCTTCCTCTCATCATTTCATAGCTGTTGGAACTATGCTCTCACGTGACGAGTTTTTATGTGCAGTGCCCTTCTTCCCCACTATCCCCTCAAAAGATACCTTTCAGAACATTTTTGCCTTTTGTCAAAGGCCTAGGTTTATTTTGATTCAGTTCTACTGTCTTGTCTTTTACTGATTCTTCTCTTGTCTTTTTCCCTTCTCTTCCAGAGGATAAAGTATGGACAACTGTGTACCATGACCTGCAAATGCAGACTTCTGTGGGAGGCAACACTCTGGAAAAGTTATCTGTAGTGCAGCTTAACTACAGTGCAACGATGGACCAAATTTCAGCCATTACTAGGAGTGCTGAATACTGCGAGCAGTTTATCTCCTATTCTTGCAAGATGTCCCGGCTTCTGAATACACCAGGTAGGCTGAGAATGGGCTACAAGTTAAATACAGTGTTAAAAAAATTTCTCTGAACAATTCAACGGGTATTGCTGGTAGACCAGTCCACTCAGTAAACATACTTCTTTGCTCTCCTTCATTTAAGTTCACAAAGAGGTAAGTCATTGAAAATACAGAAATTACTTTCTTAGGAAATTTTTGCCTGTTTACTTACTGCTAAAATGAATTTTGTTACAGCACAAATCCGTGTATTCTTCTCTCAGATCTGTTGCTCCTCAAAGCAGAAGGCTTTTGGTGAACAGGGTAACTTAGAAAGTTTAATCAACAGAGGCATTGAAAAATTGCTTTGAACTTCTCCTGTTTTTCTGGTTGTCAGCTTTGATATGATACAGTCAGCAAGGGCACTGGCTGAATGAGGGCTGGAATTTTCCCACTATTATCTCTGAAACAGTTTCTTAAACACAGCAGTATTTGTGGGTAATCAGATGCCTTACACATTGTAGAGATTGGCAAGGTTGGTAATATGGTTATATGGAAAATGTGATATGCTATTACCTACAAGTAGATTATTATAAGTTTCTTTTTTTGCTGGGCAGCTTTACTCAAAGAGAACAGTCCTACTGCTGCTGTGTGTGCCTCCTCAACAAGTCTTACCTTTAGCTGATAAAGACAAAAGTGTTGTCTCAGAATCAGTAAAATAACACATAGAGGAGGAATTCAATCTTACAAGTTCTTTTAAGATGCACCTTGTACTTTATCTGTGCTCCATGTATGATAGCATTTTATATTAAATAAATCTTTAATGTTACTTAACAAAGACCAGATTATAAGTGGGAACATAAAACAATTAGGTGTTTGAGTAATGAGTTTTGTTGTGGTAGTAGCAAGTAAAATGCGTTTCAGATTAAACTAATGGCTGGATGCTTATAGTGTTATACTTTAAGCTGCTTCCCCTCATGAACCTATTTTGTTATGATTTCTTCTGGTGGTATACAAAAGGTTTCATTTGGCATCAATGTGCATCTTACACCTATTTCAATAAGCATTCTGTTAGTTAACAGATACTGTAATACTTATTCCTCTCCCTCCTCCCTGCTGTTTTTGAACTGTTTCTAATGCATGGTTTGTCTCTTGCTATTATTTTGCACAGAGACTCTGCAAAGTGGAAAATAATTCCTTCTTTCTTGGGCCTTAATGTATAGGATCCTGAATTATGTTCATAGCAAGAAGTATTGTGGTTAGATTCTGCTGATGGATACAAGTTCTCTGCTTGCATATCCTTCAGAAAAGTAGTACATGGATGTAACTTTTGGCAGGTATTTAGAAGGTGAATTTAATTGGGGATGTGAGGTGGAGATGAGGTGCATAGAAAGCTCATAGTTTACACTGTGTAAGTGTAAGACTAATACAGTGTAAACACTAGTACAGTGTTAGATTCTCCTTTAAATGTGTAAGTTTACTATTTCAGGACCAAATTATGCTTGTTAGCTTATATTTATATTATAATAAAGGAAACCTATACTGTAATTGCAGATGTTTGCCATAGTTTCTAGATTTAAAAGAGCAATTAAGCAGTACAGAAAAGAATAACTTCCTAAATTTTTTTTTTTTTAAGGAATACCCAATTACAGATACAATTACAATTCACATTTTTCAGCTTCTTAAAAGTGTTTCTGTGTATTTTGCAGATGCCTCTTTCTTAATGTTTATACCATTTATGTGGAAAGATAAATTCTCTTAGAAACCCTTTATAAACCAATTTTCTGGTCTTGAAAATGAGTTTCCAGATATATACTATGAGGTGAGGTTTTTTCCTGTGAGAGAAAGAAGCAACAAAGGCAGGTAATTTCAACCAAGACAATAACAGAGAATCACTGTGCAGTGTCTGCATGACACCTAGAATGGTTTGTACACATAGCACAGCAGCAATTTCTGTGTTCAGGGCAAAGAGGCCAATACATTTTCTTTCTGAGCTGTTGTCTTGGCTTCAGTCAGTAGCTTCTAAGCTAAGGAACTAATTTTTCATACCTCATACTCATGTTGCTTCTACTACAGAACTTCGTACATAAATCATTGCAGTATGGTGCCCACACAAAGAAATTAAAAAAAAAACAAAACAAAAACAACAACGAAGTTTTATGTTCCTCAGGAAGTGGATTACTGGTTTTATTGAAGCCAGTGGTAAAACCTCTGTAGACTTCAAGAAATCAGGATGGCATTTGTGGCCTTGACCACAGATGCTTTCCTAGGTCAGAACTTCCTTTTAACACCTTTCAGATGTTTAAGTAACCACTTAAAACAGACTAATCCATTTGTTTTAAGTTGCTTCAAAGACAACAGAGAAAACTGAGAAGACAAGTGCAGCAACTCAACTTTTTCACCTTTTTGCCTTCTGGGGGTCACATTGCTATACAACATGATTCCTTCTCAGGGAGAAATTGCTCAATTAACATATTTAAACAAGTCAGGATCAAAGCAGCTTATTGATCTATTAATGACAAGTAATTAACTAGCCAAGGTCTTACTGCTTTTACTTAGGCATTTCCTGACTAGTCAAGTTATATTCAATTGTACTAATATATGTTCTGCTGCTAGTAAGAGTTTAATAATATCTAATTAGTTGGTTTAGTTAATATTTAAACGGTTGGGGGGTTTTATGCAGTGAAAACTGGATTGTAGGAAAGCCTTCATATTAATAAATGTGTTTTGTTTAGGGTTTTGTGGCTGCAGGCAGAGTGGTCAAAGAATTCTCATAGTCACATGCTCTGAGAGCGACACATGAAAAGCACTCAGTACAAACTAAGAGTTCTCATTCTTCTATTCTGGGATTTAGACTTTGGTTCCTTATTCCTCGAGGTCTATTTCTGTGTTTCTTAATCATGGATTTTCATCCAAGCTAATTATAAGTGCATCCCAGAGAACAAATTAAAATCATTGCTATCAATAGGGATTGGGAGTGATTTTACAGGTCGCAAGGCTGTTGCCTTTCCACTTAGTCTAAGGGAAGCCAGTAATAACATGTTCCATGCAAATTAAATCATAAGTGACTTCTGAAAACATACCTGAAAACAGAAGTCTCATAGGACTGCAAGAATAATTCAGGTTGGGAGGGACCGCAGAAAGTCGTCTAGTCCAGTTTTTGCTCAAAGCTGGATGAACAGTCCTTGTCTAATAGCAAGTAAAGACTATCTGGAAATGCAATTTTCCTTCCTTATTGGTTTGGGGTTTTTGTTTTGAACTTGCAGCCCAATATGTTTTAATTTATGCTGAGACTTAAGGATCTGTTTCAAAGCCTTAACAGAAGATCATCAGATAAACAAAATTAGTCAAGATAGCTTGGTGACTTTCTTAAAGTGCAAAAAGCTACAGCTCTGCTGAAAATCCACCATGTTATCATAATAAACAATACAGGTAAAATGTAATTTCTGGGGAAGCCATTTTAACTCAGGGAGCTTGCAATGGATGCAGTTATCTCACAGTCCTTATGTCAGCTAACTACTTACTAAGGAGATCTGCATTCAGTTCCTGACTGTGATGCGGATTTCTTTAATGACTTTAAAAAATTGTGGGTTTGTTTTTTGTTTGTTTTTTTTTTGGTTTGTTTTTTTTTTTCCCCCAGTTCAGTCAACATGAGATCGAAGTTTCTTGTTGTCTGTATTGTCCATTTAAGAATATGTTTTTAGAACAGGTATTCCTTTGTGAATATGCACTTGTTAGTATGATAGAAGCTTGATCTCAGTAATCCAGGTAATGATTACTGCTAATAAATTAATGAAATTATGAGCCCCTAGATCATAACTGCAACCTAATAACAGTGTACCATGTATATGTAAAGTTGAAAAAAAAAAAAAATTAACTCCAGACTTTTAATTTTGCTTTGTTCTGTTACATTTCTCAAACTGTCTTCTCATTTCCTTGGAAACTTCATTTCGAGAAGAAAATTATATGGTTAGTACTGAGGACATGCAGAAGCCTAGCTGTTTTCTGAGTTGCCAGTGTCCATACTCTTTTCAGTTGGTATGAGAATGGCTAGGACATTTCCCTTATTTGCAAACAGGAGCTTGGAGACAGGATAAAGTTCTTTTGCATTCACTGGTTAACAAGAGGGAAAGACACAACACATGGTAGAGTATCTCTTTGCTTTTATAGGAAAAAGCTGCCCTTCTTTGCTGCAAGAAACAAAATTACACAGGGGACAGTGAGTTGATAAACTAATAAAATGCGGAGTATTAGTTAATAAAATTAATCTTCATCCACTGTTGTCATCAGACTTTCTAATAACACCTGCTTGTGACTTCCTTGGTGTGAAATTCTCCATGGGGCACTTATCTCAGCCTCCAAATTGAGGACAGAACAGCATGCCAATTCCATCATTCTTTCCTTCACCCTGGGAATGAGAGCCTGAAAGGAGGAGAGCTGCAGTGCTCACAGTGTCTGTGAGTCTGTCATTTCCCAGAGCTGTAGGAGCTGTAACAAACAATCAGAGTGTGGAAGCTAAAAGCATAGATACAGAGAATAGAGCAAGATCTGTTGGTGCTGTGTTCCATTTTTTATTCCTATTTGCTGTGCCTGCAGGCAGCATATGAAAAGCATAAAGCAGAGTTACTGCAGTACATGAATTACTGTTTCATGCCTTTGGAGGCATGTCTTTGGAGGAAACGAGATAGCAGATTCATGAATTCTGGGCTTTAATAGGTGAAATAGAAAACTTACTTTGCTGTTTGATTGTTTTAGTTACAAGAAAGCAATTGTAATACCAGTAGTAAATAAGATCTATGGGTAGGCTGAAATAAAAAAAAATGTTAAAAATTGCAGTCTGGTAGTACTCCTAAGTAGCCATCCAAATGAGAACTTAATATATTAACTTTCACATCACAACACTTTAACTGTTCTAGAATTCTTGTTGCAGATATAATTCCTGCTTAATAGGAGTTTTTCAAAAAGTGTCTGAGAGAAGAATAGGATTTCTGTAGTCCTACAGTGATAAATGGAAGCTGCTGCAAAACATTTTTGGACTTCAGCATTCAATTCTCAGTTTTTTTTCAGAAAACATGCCTTTAAGCTTTCATGTATCTTGTCTAGCCTTAAGAAATGTATTGATTGATACCCTCTTCTCTGTCAGTGTTCTAGGGAAGCTGATTTTAATTTATAGTGATTTTTCAAGCACAGGGTGGCAGGAACAATGCCCTTGCTTCACTTTGATCTACATATTACTGTCCTAGAAGGGGAAGCCAACAGCTTTTGGATATTTCTTTTTTCTTTAGTTATTGCCATGCTGCTGGAGAACTGAAGCAGACAGTAATTTATGGGTTAAATGTTTCTCATGAAATTCATATCAGTCCTCCTAGATAATATGAGGTTGGTAAACAGTTAAGAGGTGGTTTATTAATACAGTTATTAATACACCCTTCTCACATATCTTTATTTCACTCTGCACTATTTCTTGTTTCTTAACAATTCCTTAAAAGTTTTTTTTTATTTTGTGATCAATGGGCCTCTTAGTTTTACTTTATCTTCATCATTTCTTTAGCTGGTGAACTATTTTTGCTATTTTTCCAGGTTATCTTTGCTTTTGTGTTGGAATTAAACATAAGGCAGTATCACTAAGTGAAGAAAGCTACATGGTGCTATGGTGTTTGTTAGAAATAATAGTAGCTGATAAGAGCTTTGTGAATATTTTAAATCCTCTGTGGAAAATGTAACTGTGGTACTGTGAGCCCTAGTTTATTTGCTATGGGTTTTTTTTAGAAAAAGCAGTTCTCTTGAGTTTTAAGTTTGCAGTTGTAGCAGAATGTTCCAAACTGGTTGTTTCCCATAGCCACTCTCTCTGTAAATGTGCTCTGCCTATTATGGAAAAAGATTCACTATCTTTATTTCTTAAAAGAAAGATAGAGGAAGGCAATAATTACTTCAGTGTTACTGAGTCCTGTTTTGTAAAAACTTTCAAACCATTTGTGATTACTGTTTTCATTCGAACAGTCACAGACATTGCCTCTTCATGAACACAGGTTGTTCTAGGGAAAATGCATCTGTCTTGATGAATGACTGAAACAGGTTAGTTTATTTATTTATCAGACAAAAATGGTTCTAGATGGCATATCACTGCATGCTTTGACAATCATTTGTTTCACCTGTATCCTAAATGCGTTCGCATTACAGAGAATTTTTTTATATTCAAATATGCGGTAAAAATATCCAGTTACTTTTTTCATTCCCATTCTTGAGATGAATGTGTGTCATAAACAACTGTATGAAGAATCAAGCTAAATATAGGCAATTAAGAAAAGTGAGTACTTTGCAGAGCATGAAACAAAAGGACCGTAAGACAGAGCTTGATTCTCTAGCATGTTATGGACTTCCCTTTGCCTTTTCCTCATTGTCCTGTATTGCCTTATATGACAACTGTTCAGCTATTACTGAAACATTGCCTGCCCTGTTTTCATGGATGAGATGATACTGTTCTATTTCTTGATGCTGTGACTTTTACGGATTATCTGAAGTTATAGTTAGGCTTTCCTAAATTCTAACCTGAGCTTTCCCAGCTGACAGCCTGGGGCACTGAGCTGTAGCTTCTGTATTCGGTTTTACATGTTGAAAGCCTTTCTGCTTCTCAGGAGCCTCTTTAAACAGTCTTTAGTTAATGCTTGGAATTTAGAAGCACTGAATCCACTTTGTAAGGACTACTTACTGTTGTTAGCAGTGTTATCAGATCATATATGGTTTTCATAGTGAGTTCATCAGATAAACCTCTGGAAAACAGCAGAATGTATATGAACTTAAGAACCAATATGGTGTGATTACTAACATATGTGTGACTATTTGGGGTATGGACAGCCCAAAATGAATCTTGTGCCAGGAGTATGTCTGAGTATGGGGTTTTTTTACTGCACTTCTACTGTATTTGTGCTTGATGTACTTTATTAAATCAGCCTATTCAAATGTTTTTCTAAATTGTCTCTGAAATGGAGTGCCCATGATATTTTACTCCTTTCACCTTTGAATACTTCCACATATATTTTCCCTTCTTTTCCACATTTTATTTACAGAATAACCCGTTCTTTCCTTGAATCTCCTTCACTGATGTCATACTCTGCCTGAATTTGCTAATGTTAAAACAATGTTCCTTGGACCAGCCAACGTTGTTTGAGTGTGTATAAGGATAGAGCTTTACTAAAGGTTTGCATAACATCATTGCCATTGCAGTCTGGGAGAGGAGAGTGTATTGTTTCCTTGAATTTCTGTGCCTTAGGTGATGTGGCATAAGCAGTATGTACCTATAGATTTCCTTGTGGAAATCTGTATACATAAAGGAAGTTGTATAGAAAAAGATGGCCTCCAGATAATGATCACTTCTTCTTAAAAGAAATTACTTCAACAAGACTCTTTTTCAATGTATCTTTTGAGATTTTTTTGTTATGTAAGATTTGCCTAGTGTGAGAATAAGAAAATAATTAATTAATCTCTGATCGTCTGTAAGGAAGGCATATTCTACTGAAAAGGCAAATGGACAGTAACTTCTATTTTCAAGTAATTTGTGTTACCAGAAAAAAATTATTCATGATCACTTCCTTAGATTCTTGGCATAAGGAAAGGGAAAGACATATCACTTGATTAATAGGAATAGGAATAAAAAATCAATACCATGTTTTCTGGTATTTTTTCTGCTTACCACATCTACTGGTGGAAATTAAACTTTGAACACAGGCATTTGTTTGCATTTGTTTGCCAGTTCAGTGATGAAGACAGAGCTACTAACAAAATGCAGAAGACCTAAATACACTCCCATCATTTCAGAAGCAGCAGGTAAAGATTTGGAATCAGTTGCCAACTTAGCTGTTAAACTCTGCAGAGTTTCAGAAAGTGCCAGCTAGTTAGTACATGCAGCTATCTCACCCTAGGAAAGACCTGTTACACTAGTTTCTATTGGAAGCCTACCCCAGTACTGCTTTGCAGATACTGCTGGAATGTTTTGGAAGTCAGTGTGGATTTTCTGTAAAGCAAATATATTGTACACCACTATTAGTGGTGGAGATTTCACCTGCAGCTTGTTATGCTCCTGTTCATTGTCACAACAGCAATGGCAATGCTTCATTCAAACTACAGATATGCAATTAGATACATGTAATCTGTAGGACCAATCTTACCAACTCACAATTTCAAGACATATGTAAATTCATCAAGCTGTTTTTAAAACTACATACCTACCAAAGCACTTGTGTAGATGAACAGCTATAAACAGATGAATAGCTATAAAGAATCTATTGTGTAAATTATACCCACAGAAAGATTTGTATTTTGGAACATGTTATACTGTTCAACAGAATCTTTCTTCCCCATCACTTTAAGAACTAGTAATCTGCTTTCTACCAACATTAGTCCATCTCAAAACTGTTTTTCATTTTTTCTCTTTCCCCTTTACTCGTTCCTCTTTGATGTTTTATTGTGTCTCTGCCTCTGGTATTTGTAACATTTTCTGGGTAACACTTTTGTAAAATCTTAATACTATTTACAGTGGTCTTACTCTTGAACGACACAGAAATAACAGTTCAAAGCTTCTTTTCTCTTTAATCATCTGTCCTCTATGGCATGGAGTGTGTTTTCATCATATTGGGCTTTTTGCAAAGCACTGTGTCAAATGGCAAGAATGTTTGGAGGAGATACTGAACAAATCTCTTTGCCGAAAAAAAGAAATTGCTAACAGACCAAAAAACTGTCAGACAGAAAAGATAATTGATCTCTGCTGGTATTCTGCACCGCTCTGCTATTTTTTCACCCATAGATCTAAAAATACCTCAACAAAATCCCCAAATGTTAGGGAGCTGGAAGTAATTAATGTCTTGTTGTGTTTGGATTGAGAGTTTTGTGTTTTTTTAAGATTTCTGTGCAAAGTGTGTTTGAACGTAGCAGTCTTGAGGAAGATTGCTCACCACAACTTACTGTTCAGTGCAGATCAACATTTACCATGCTAAGCATAGGTCTGACTTAATTTCACTAAACCAAAAAATCTTGACTCGTGCTCTGGATAGTGCTGCACCTTGAACAGTGGCCTGATGGCCAGCTGTTATTCACTATCAAGTACTAGACACCTGTAACACAAGTAAGACCTTGTGAACAGAGGAAAAACAATGAAGGATAATTAGTGAAATCTGAAAGTCTGCCAAAGGCCAGATGAAGGTCTTTCCTCTGATAAAATTAAGGTTTTACCCAGAGAACTTTTTCCTCACATCCAGTCGACTCATTAATAACTGAGCACCTATTCACATATACTTCAATGAGACATTCATAGGTAATTGATCCATGTTTTGCATGCAGAACGGTTTGGGTTGGAAGTGACCTTAAAGATCATCTAGTTCCATTACCCCTGCCATGGGCAGAGACACTTCCACTAGACCAGGTTGTTCAAAGTCCCATCCAACCTGGCCTTGAACAGTTCTAGGGGGGGATGTCCACAACTTCCCTGGGCAACCTCTTCCAGTGTTTCACCACCCTCATGATAAAGAATTTCTTCAAAATGTCTAGCCTAAAGCTACCCACTTTCAGTTTAAAGCCATTATCCCTTGTCTTATCGCTACACATCCTTGTAAGAAGTCGCTCCCCAGCTTTCCTGTAGGCCACCCCATAGCTGAACAAGCCCAACTCTCTCAGCCTGTCTTCATAGCAGAGGTACACCAGCCCTCTGCCCAAGCTCTGTTTGTGCTTGGGATTTCCCAGACTTGGGTGCAGGACCTTGCACTTGACCTTGTTCAACTTCATGCAGTTTGTATGAGCCCATCTCTCAAGCCTGTCACAGTCCCTCTGAATGGCCTCCCCTCCCTCCAGTGTGTCAACCTCACCACACAGCTTGGTGTCATCAGCAAACTTGCTGAGGATGCACTCAATTTCATTGCCCATGTCTCTGACAAAGATGTTAAACAGCACAGGTCCCAGTACCAGCCCTTGAGGAACACCACTCATCACTGGTCTCCATTTGGACATTGAGCCATTGACTGCTACTCTCTGAGTGCTACTATCCAGCCACTTCCTACTTCCTTATTGACCAAGCAGTCCATCTATCAAATTCCTATCTTTCCAATTTAGAGACCAGGTTGTCATGCACAACAATGTCAAGTGCTTTGTACAAGTCCAAGTAGATGCCATTAGTTGCTCTCCTTTTGTGATTCTGTGAACCCATCATAAAAGGCCACCAAATCTGTGAGGCAGTCTTTGCCCTTGGTGAAGCAATGTTGATTGCCACCAACCATTTCTACACTCTCCATGTGCCTTAGCAGAGCCTCTGGGAAGATCTGCTCCATGATCTTGCTGGGCACAGAGCTGACAGATAATCCACTTAGCCATTATGTCAAATCACTTGGCATCCTCTGTGAGATGACTGTTAGTGTTTTGTATCATACATGGATTCCAGTGAACAGAGGAAAAATAATAAGCAATTCCAGTGTTTCTATTACTGTTCTCAAGATTAATTTTTATTCAGAGTAAGGCAACTATATCTACTAATACTGAGAGAAAGAAAAAAAAAATGTTCTATTGTTGTTTGAATGCCATGCTAACTTTGGTAATCCTTTTATTAAATGCTTTTTCATCAGAAATGCGCTGTCTGTCTATACTATAAGAGCAAACATACAAAAAAAAATTCCTCAATTCAGTTTATTAAAGGATTCTTTTTCTCTGTATCCCAAACTTTGAAATCCTTGCTTAGTTATTAATGAGGAATGATAGTAGAATACGTCCTCTTCTTGTCAGCGACTGAAAAGGGGCAATGCTTTCTCACTGGCAAAAATCTTGAATAAATAACTTGAGGATAATCAAAACAAATTTTAAAGTATTTTCTCTCCTACCTCAGGATATTCTTAGAGATTTCTCACAGATTAATTGCACTGCAACCCTAATGGCAGCAACATGAACTTTACTGAAGTCCTATCTCCTATATTAAGGCTGATTATTAATGACATTTCACTGGAGTAGGGTGAGCATCTTTTCAGCTGCTCTTTTATTCCTAATATCCCTGTATTTGATCAGCAAAAGCAGTGACATCTTTATAAATATTTTAATGTTCATAAATGTCCCTGTTCTTCTCTTTCATTTTAAGGTATGCTTTGATTCATAAAATATTTTTGTTCATATATAAATTAGTACTTTTCAAACACCAGGCACATGGCACTAGGTTTTATCTGTTTGGGAACTAAGAGGGAGTAACACTGAGTATTCAGCTCAGAGCAGGAACATTTGCATAGCTCCCCCGATCCCTGATTTTAAAATACAGCCTGAACATGCCCTGAGTAACTTGACCACCCTGAAAGTCTGGATATTTTTCCAAGTAAATGGATGGACATGGGAAGAAAGAAGGGAGGCATAAGCATTATGATAGATTCTCTAATGGGAAATTGGGTAAGGGCCAGAGTGACAAAGCACTCCAGAAAGTACCTTTGCAGTCAGGGCTCCAGGGATTTGCATGCCCTGGAATCAGGGCTGTGAGGGACACTGGGGACCCTTAGCTCCATTCAGCACTGCTGAATAGTGGTATAGGCCCCCCTCTAAAGCCACAAAGGACAGATTGCCTTGTAATCCTGACTAACAGAGAGAGCTTGGGATACATGGTTGAGTGCATCCTCACTTTCATATGGAAGTGGCTTAGAATGAAGACAAAAGCATCATTCTTGTCAGAAGACTATATTTCACATTGTAAGTGCTTTTAGTAAATCACTCATGATCCTACAGACTAAAGGAGTAGCATCTTTGCAAGTCACAGAACATCTTGCCAGTGTGTTCTTGGTACAATAATTTATCCAAGAAACTAAGCAGTAGTTTCCTTAGTCCTGTATCGAAGGGCAAAATCTGTAATTACAAAGAAATAAGCTTTATGAATTAATTAGAAGGGCACTTATAGCAAGCAAACTTCTGTGTCTCTGTCTAGCTTTTAAATAATCCACTTAAAGGGATTATATATTATTTAAAGAAGAACTTAAGAAATTGTAATGCCTAGGATTAGTGTAGTTCTCAAAAAAGTAAGGCTATGTTGTGTTGTGTGTTTTCTTCTACAACAATAATGTGACAGAAATCTGCAAAAAAATATAAAGTTGGTATTGCCAGTGATTGCCAGAGGGGTACCTAGGCTTGTACAAGGCTGCAGTGGCAGGCCACACTTGGCCAGAATCTGTGGTGCAGAGTTCTTTAACAAAATATGTATAGGAACCTCCCCACATTCTTCCTAAGCTAATGAGTAAACTAGTCGTTTCTGTAGTTCTAATATGTTTTAATTAAAATGCAATATTATCAAGTAGGCCGTTTTAACTTTTAAGGGAAACACTTTATCTATTGTCTTACTGTGTGATATTATTTCTATAAAGAAACTTAACCTAACAAATATATTTTATGGTTTTTTTCCCCCTCACACTTTGCTACCATGTTTTACTCATAGGCTTTGCTATCACTGGGATTTTCATACCATTCAGAATACTTTCATATATATATAGACAAAATCTAAATATACAAAATTATAATATATATAAAATTGGTAGTAAAATTATTCAAATAGTTCTAGTTATAAAAGTTAGTGCTTCCCTGCAGTAGACATTTCAGGAGTTCAGGAAGATTCAAAATATTCGCAATATACACTGTAAATTTTCAACTATAGCTGAGTATTTAAATACATAATAACTATAATATATAAATATAATAAAAATACAAAGGAAAAATATACATCTTAGTGTATAGCCCAAATATTAAAGAAAACAGGTTTTGTCCTTAAAATAAATTTTTAGGTTTTAATTTTTCTTCCTCTTTTCATTCACTTTTACAAGTTCATCCTTTCATGTTGTTTGTGTTTGTGTTTGTTTTTTTTCCTTTCTTGTTTGCTTTTTAACTGACTAATTCCTATTAATTCATGTTGAAGACTCATTCCTTCTGCTGGTCATTTTTTAAAACTGAAATTTGGTTTGGGATGCTTTTCTTCAAATTGTGTTCAGATGCTTCAGAGGAAGACAGTCAAGAGTTTTAAAAGTAGTGGGGGCAGTGAGAATCAGAGTTTATCAGATGGAGATAAAGAAATTATACATCAACAGTGCTGAGGAGAGATTGTGAAATTTGAAAGCTGCTTTGGGAAGAGGGTAACTACTGCATTTTTTAGGAAATGAAGGAGAGTCCAAATGTATGGTAGCTGAAAGGCTTGTGACCTTTCAAAAGCCAACCAAAATATACGGAAGGAATCATTGTTGAGTTTAATTACTTTGCTCTCAATCTGGAGTTGGTTTAATTTAAACTAATAGGCTGATCCTAGCTAGGTTTGAAAAAATTAAGAGTGATGTGGAAAGATTCTAGAAAGCATGGAGGTGGTGCATAATAAAACCATGAAATAGTAAAAAGGGTTGAATGGGTTATGCAGTTGGAAAAATTGGACAATGCTTAACAGTTCTAAGTTCAGCAAAGTCACATGTACTATAACTTCCTTGAGATCAGTAGAATAATGAAAAGTTTATTTGCCACACAGGCAGTTTTCAAGTTTTTATTACTTTTAGTGGATTTTTCTAATTTTAAAAAATTAAGCTTTTTGAACATGCAGAGCAAATTGTAGGTCAAAAGAGGAACAGAATGGCTTTGAGTGTCTGGGCATGTCCTGGGCTACCGGGAAAAGAGCTGCTGCTCCTTTCATTAACATTTCAGAACTAAGTGCTATACAGCTTCATACACTGAACGACTTCTAGGATACAGTAAACCTGCATTTGATTTGATCAACAAAGGACATCACACTACCATATGCCACTTGTAGAAATATGTCCTAATCTACGGTGCTTCTGAGATTGGACTAGCACTTTAAACAGCTATTAGCCCTAGAATTCTGCTTTGGGATGTTGGCGTGGTTTGGGCCCAACATGACAACAAAGGCACAGCCCCATGGCCACTCACTCAACTCCCACACACACGGACTGTGGGATGGGGAGGACAAAGCCCAACTAGAAGCTCATGGGTGGAGACAAAGGACAAGGAGGGAACTTCACTGATTAAGGCCCCGGACAAAACAGACTCAACTTGAGGAAAAAATAATAATTTAATTTCACACTAATCACACACACCCAGGACACAGACACACACAGAGCAGGGCTTGCAGATGTTACCCCACCCCTCCCTTCTTCCCGGGCCCAAATCCCCTTGTTCCCGGTTTCTCTCCCTCCTTCCCCCCAGCAGCACAGGGGGACAGGGGATGGGGTTTAGAGTCAGTTCATAGGCTGGTGGTTCCCACCAGGCCCGGAGCTGCTCCAGCCTGGGCTTCCCACAGAGTCACGGGGGCTTCGGGAACAGCCACCTCCCCTGGCCCGGGGGCTTCCACAGCTGGGCAATCAGAGCCCACTGGCAGCAAATCCACAAATCCAAGTCCACTGGCCAAGTTCACCCCTCCCAGTGCCCCCAGGGAATGTCCCACCACGTTCCTCCATGAGTGCAGGGGCACAGCTGCCATCTCAACATGGGCTGCAGTTAAACTTCTGCTCAGGCACCTTCTTCTTCCTCTCCAACCTCCAGCACAGCACTGCCTTTTCTCCAGCACGGCTCTTTTTTTTCTTTAATTGCTTGCTCAGCTCAGCTCCTATCTCAGTTCTTTCGTATGTTAATGGCAGAGCTGCATCTACTGTCCCTCTAATGGCTCCTTGGCTGGGTTTGGAGCAGGGGCAGCTTCTCACCTTCTTAGCCACCCCTGGGGCCCTTCCCCTGCTACTGAAAAACCCACCAAACCAAACCAGCACAGATGTGCTAAAGAATCTCTTCATATGCTCTTGGAAGTCGGTACTCTTTGCACTCTGACGTGAAATTATCCTAATACAATAGTTAAAATGCAAGTACAAAGTAAGAAGTTACTTCCCTAGAGCTTCCCTAGAGGATTCAGCTAAGGACAGCTGATAAATGTAAGTATTGCCTCTAATTTAAATGTACATACCAATTTAATTCAATGTCTGTAACTGAAAAAGATTTTTAAAGTTTGAAGGTTTCTAGTACAATGGCCTTATTAACAAAAAATTTGCATGTGAAGGACATTTTGAAAATACTGGAATACTGAGGTCTTCATCCAGGTCTACCCATTTCAGATCCCACAAAAAAAGTCATACATGAAAATTATTTTTATTGTGTGGCTGTTCAACTCTCACGATAAGATGAATTGATAGTCTCAGTTTGCTTCCTACTGGGCTTATGCTGCATGTGGTATAATTGTCATCATTGCTTGCACCTTCCACATCTATTGTGGCTGAGAATACCAGCAGGCTGACCTTCCAGTCCCCTATAACAACAGCTGATATAGGGCTGTGTGAGCAATTTATTTTTGGTTGGCTGAATGTTGAGGACAAAAAAATAAAATAAAAAAATAATAATAAAAAAAATGAACAGATGCTTAAAAAAATCTGGTTATAAAAGGTTAAATTCTTCAGGTCTCATTATGATATGTTTCATATTTTACAGCTAATCAATATAAACTAATAACTTACTGTTTCGCTAAATGCAAAACAATAAATCACAATTTTGATGGTTTAACAGTTTCTTCAGCTGAATCCCTCATTTTTAGAAGGGAGTGATGTTTTGACGTCAAAATTGATTGTGTCCGAGTTGCTTTACATTGTCAGTCAAACACTGCATAGTAGCTGCTTGATGTGTATTCATTCATGAATAAGATGGACACAGTTCTCAGAATTATTAATGAATGTCACAATTGGTATTGCTATTTCTTTTCATTAAGGTAATTACCATGTGAAATTACTACAGTTACACCATATGATATTTCTATCTTTAGGCCATATTGAATTATACCACATTTCAGAAGAAAATTGTTTGCTCTAGTGACCAGACGCATCTGTCTGCATCCTGTGGACCTCCAGAAGTGTTGGTGCCATTTGATAATATCATACTTTTTACACTAAGTAACAAAGCACCAGTCTTGCTTATTTACCAATTAATTGTCTTTTCATCAACACTAATGGGAGCTTGGTTGACTTTTAAGGGCCAGTGACTGTATTTTGCTCTCAGCTTATTTTTCAAGTTTGGAAACAGAAGTGGTTTTGTATTCTAACATATAAAAATTCAGGAATGAGAGGGAACCTGTTGTTTTACTTGCCATGATGTTTGGTGGTTTTATAAATATTTTTCTATAAATAGGCAATAGTGTTTTCCACTCTGGTCAGTACAATGTTAAGTGCATGATAGTAAAATTATTCTTTCACATATACTGATACATCAGTATTTGTGTTATAAAGACTTTCCTTCCATTTTACTTTATAGCAATGTTCTAGTTTGTTGTTTGAATTTAATGCTGAACCAGAGCCACAGGTCAGCATACTTTGGCTAGAAAATGTTTTCTAAATGGCACTGGATATGGAGATTTACATCAGGAATTACTCTACACGTGGTTAATTTCTCCATCCTGTCAGCTGTAAATAAGAACTGATATTAGAAAGGTAGCAATTTATGCTAATGATAGTGCCAAAAGCATTAGTACAATGCTCTTTATATGGGTTCATGCAAATGCTTGATTGCTACTGAAGTGTGCATTAACATAGAGCACTTCCTTAGGCAATTTATAGGAAAATGAAAAGATAGGAAATACTAAGCGAGGCAATGATCAGTGGGCAATATCATTGCCTCACATCAGTGCACATTTTCAGAATAGTGTTCATCATTGCTTTGGAGAAGGAAAAAGCATACTGTACAAAAAAAATCATGATACACAAGATGGTGCTTAGAGACACGATGCAGTATAAAATATGATATGGTACCTTTCCATAAGCACTGTGAGTTTGGGAATTATTTTTTAAAAGTGCATTAGTAAAAATACCAGGAGCCCAGGAGTGTTTCCAGATGGCTGTTTTGTAAGTCTCCAGGGTGGGAGACTCCACAACCTGTGTCAGTGTTCAGTCACCCTCACAGTAAAACAATGTTTCCTGATGTTCAGAATGAACCTCCTGTGTTTCAGTTTGTGCCCATTGCCTCCGATCCTGTCACTGGGCACCACTGAGAAGAGCCTGGCTCTCTTCTTTGTACCCATACCTGAAAAGACCAAAGGCATATTCGATGGTTCTGTCATGCATGAAAACTGGGGGTAGAGGAAGAAACTGTTCCAAGTTAGCAATTGCTTGGAGAATGGTTGGGCATAGGTCTGCTTGAGGGGGATTATGAGTGATTGCCTTTGCTTTTTTTTTTTTTTTTTTTTTTTTTTTTTTTCTTTCTTTCTCTTTTCTTCGAGTTGCTTTACATTGTCAGTCAAACACTGCATAGTAGCTGCTTGATGTGTATTCATTCATGAATAAGATGGACACAGTTCTCAGAATTATTAATGAATGTCACAATTGGTATTGCTATTTCTTTTCATTAAGGTAATTACCATGTGAAATTACTACAGTTACACCATATGATATTTCTATCTTTAGGCCATATTGAATTATACCACATTTCAGAAGAAAATTGTTTGCTCTAGTGACCAGACGCATCTGTCTGCATCCTGTGGACCTCCAGAAGTGTTGGTGCCATTTGATAATATCATACTTTTTACACTAAGTAACAAAGCACCAGTCTTGCTTATTTACCAATTAATTGTCTTTTCATCAACACTAATGGGAGCTTGGTTGACTTTTAAGGGCCAGTGACTGTATTTTGCTCTCAGCTTATTTTTCAAGTTTGGAAACAGAAGTGGTTTTGTATTCTAACATATAAAAATTCAGGAATGAGAGGGAACCTGTTGTTTTACTTGCCATGATGTTTGGTGGTTTTATAAATATTTTTCTATAAATAGGCAATAGTGTTTTCCACTCTGGTCAGTACAATGTTAAGTGCATGATAGTAAAATTATTCTTTCACATATACTGATACATCAGTATTTGTGTTATAAAGACTTTCCTTCCATTTTACTTTATAGCAATGTTCTAGTTTGTTGTTTGAATTTAATGCTGAACCAGAGCCACAGGTCAGCATACTTTGGCTAGAAAATGTTTTCTAAATGGCACTGGATATGGAGATTTACATCAGGAATTACTCTACACGTGGTTAATTTCTCCATCCTGTCAGCTGTAAATAAGAACTGATATTAGAAAGGTAGCAATTTATGCTAATGATAGGGCCAAAAGCATTAGTACAATGCTCTTTATATGGGTTCATGCAAATGCTTGATTGCTACTGAAGTGTGCATTAACATAGAGCACTTCCTTAGGCAATTTATAGGAAAATGAAAAGATAGGAAATACTAAGCGAGGCAATGATCAGTGGGCAATATCATTGCCTCACATCAGTGCACATTTTCAGAATAGTGTTCATCATTGCTTTGGAGAAGGAAAAAGCATACTGTACAAAAAAAATCATGATACACAAGATGGTGCTTAGAGACACGATGCAGTATAAAATATGATATGGTACCTTTCCATAAGCACTGTGAGTTTGGGAATTATTTTTTAAAAGTGCATTAGTAAAAATACCAGGAGCCCAGGAGTGTTTCCAGATGGCTGTTTTGTAAGTCTCCAGGGTGGGAGACTCCACAACCTGTGTCAGTGTTCAGTCACACTCACAGTAAAACAATGTTTCCTGATGTTCAGAATGAACCTCCTGTGTTTCAGTTTGTGCCCATTGCCTCCGATCCTGTCACTGGGCACCACTGAGAAGAGCCTGGCTCTCTTCTTTGTACCCATACCTGAAAAGACCAAAGGCATATTCGATGGTTCTGTCATGCATGAAAACTGGGGGTAGAGGAAGAAACTGTTCCAAGTTAGCAATTGCTTGGAGAATGGTTGGGCATTGGTCTGCTTGAGGGGGATTATGAGTGATTGCCTTTGCTTTTTTTTTTTTTTTTTTTTCTTTCTTTCTCTTTTCTTAACTTACTGAGCTGTCTGAACCCAACCAGCATGATTGCTCACTTGTGTGCTTCCTAATCTCTCACCTGGTCTGTGGCAAGGAGTGAGTCAGTGGCGATATGGGTGCTCAGGAACTGGCCAGGTGACCTACTAGGCTTTGAATCTGAGAATTTGAAATTGATGCATAACTAACGTTAAGTGGTGCAGTTTGATTATGTATTTAAATACAAATGAAGTGCTGGGTGTGGTTTTTTCCAGCCAGCAGTTAATTCAGGAGAACAAGTATGTAGTTTTTACTTGCCAAGAAGCTGTTTGCTAGCAGACGACTGATTTGTCTGATTGTAGTATTCAGGCAGATACCAGATGATAGGAGGTAGCGTTTGGTCAAAGACAAGTGCATAGCTGAAGAATACATGTAGCACAACGACCACAATTGCAATTAGTCAGGAAATCAGTAGCAATGATTGGTCAGCCTCATAACCCTACAAAAGAAGTCACATTCTCAATTAATTTTCATATTCAATAATTTGCCAATGTCATCATTATGAATTTTGAAAAAAAAACCTTCAGATGAACTGTCAACTGTAATTAAACTCATGCAGTAGAATTTTAGTTCTTCTGTGGTCGTAATTAGAGTCTGTATTTCCATATGGGCAATTTGGTAAGAAAAACTGTCTTAAACAATTACAAATTATGTTTTCAAAAGTATTTACTTGTCCATGTTGTAATAACACAGACTACTATGCCAAAGGCTTTCAGATTTACAATAAGTTTATTTTTAACAATCTCAAATTTTTGGATAGTTTGCTTGTTCTGCTTCAGTCTAGTTTTAAAAATTGGATTGGATGCATATACAATGGACCCATTTTACCTATGCAGTTTCTCAGTGGTTTTGTTTTTACTAATGACCTCTGATACTGCAAAGACTAAGCCAGGAGGAAGTGCTAATTGCAGTCTGTTGCATGATTTCAGCATGTGGACTTCAGGCAAATGAGTAGCTGGTATCATGTGGTAGCAGTGGAAGGCAGCAGACCTTTCCTCCCAGCTGGGCTAATCCTTTGACCACCACTGGGATGCTTGCACAGCTGGCCGTGGGGAGGAGACTGGGCACATGGAGGTGACTTGGCCAGGCTTCAAGTACTATGCAGAAGCTGCTTGCTCACCTCTCAGTTGTCTGGCTTCTAGTGTGGAGTTATACAAACTGAAGAAATGTGTCAGTATGTTGTGCATATATTTGTAAATAAATAAATAGCACTGTATTTGTAGGAGTCAGATACTCATCTAGGAATTAGTTGAGGGCTCTGGGGAGTTTGCTGCCAATCTTAACACAGTTTTTCACCTGTTCCCATGCATTCAGATATTCACTGAATATTCTGTTGGTTCACAGATCAGTGTTTTTGCAGCTTTTCTATTTAGATTTGTTTTGTTAATGATGTACTTTATTTTCTTTTCTTCCTAAATAAGTTATGTTGAAAACCAGAGTTTATCATTACTTTGTTCAATGGGTTGTGAGAACAGAAAATCTAAGGGACAAAAATTGAAGTCAGAAGGTATATTAAAGCAAGGCAGAAAGAAAACTGATGACTGATTATGATGAGTAGCACAACTCCTATCTAGGCTATCTACTACCAACAGACTTCAGGTTTGCATAATTTCTTTTGTGCATAGCCTGCTTCTCATGAGAAGTATCAGTGAATGATTAATAACAGGAGGCTTTGATACAAACGCTTGGAGGCTAAGTGGTTGCTTCATGAACATCTGTTCAGTGAGAAGGAAAGAAACACACAAGATAATTGTTATTTTTTCTTATTTCCTTACTGCTACTCTTGTTGCCTCACTTCACCTGACTTGACTGCTGTTCTTTCTATTATTACTGTAATTGCCATTAATCCTTTATTTATTTTGCTTCTATCACAATTGGCAACATCTGTTGGTGCCTCTAATGTTTTTACATAATTTTTTCTTCATGGTGTTCTTTCCTACTTAGAAGTAGTAGTAAACAAAACCTGGAAAGGAGTGTTTCAACATCAAAAGATTCATAACAAGGAGAGCAGTTTTTCTCCCAGAATTACTGCATTCAAGTTCTTCCAACACTTGAGCCTCCCAGCTTACTTTCGTTTCACCATAGGAGTACTAGCATTGTTAGTGATAGTACTACTCTCTTCAAACCACATTATAGCAAAGCTAGGAACAAGATGATCTAGGATAAAAATGCCATAGGAAGACCTTACATTTTCTGGAGCGCAATCAGGTCTGGCACTTTGACAGAAAGAGTAGACAGGCAGACAGTATGATCCCTGCAGATGCTGACTGTAAGCAGTCTGATCCTTGTGATTGGGCAAAATCTGGGGTAATGCTCCAACTGATGAGAATGTGTTGATGGCTGTGAATAGCATGGGTATTTCAATAGGGAAGTTTTCCAAGTGAGAAATGAAACACACTGTACATTGTAAGAAACAGTTAATTATTTTCTTACCATGTACATGACTAGAGTTGTGTAGTTTCTATTTTGATTTCTATATAACTTTGTCAGGCTTGTGAAAAATCAGTATAATTTAAGCACATTATATAAATTAATAGACAGTATACTAGTTAGGATCACAAATTTCTTTCCACAAGACACATTATTCTAGTGCTGCCCTTCTTATTCATCTGTGACTAGTGGTGTCGTCCAGGGATCAGTGCTTGTTCCAGCCCTGTTCAATATGTTCATCAATGACCTGGATCAATGAAAAGTTTGTACCTTTAGGAAGTTCACTGATGATACAAAACGGGATGGAGTGGCTGACATGCCAGAAGGCTGTGCTGCCATCCAGCATGAGCTAGACAGCTTGGAGAGCTGGGTGAGGTGAAACCTAATCAAGTTAATTAAGGGCAAGTGTAGGGTATTGCATATGGGGAAGAAAAACCCCATGCACCAGTACAGGTTAGGGGCTGACCTGCTGGAAAGCAGCTCTGGGGAGAAAGACCTGGGAGTCATGGTGGACAGCATGCTGACCGTGACCAAACAATGTGCCTTCATAGCCAAGAATGCCAATAACATCCTTGAGTGTATTCAAAAGAGTGTGGGCAGCAGGTTGATGGAGGTTATTCTCCCCCTCTACTCTGCCCTGGTGAGGCCTCACGTGGAGTATTGTGTGCAGTTCTGGGCTCCCCAGTTCACAAAGGATGAGGAACTACTGCAGAGAGTCCAGCACGGTGCCACTTAAGATGATTAAGGGACTGAAGTACCTGCCCTGTGAAGAAAGGCTAAGAGGTCTGGGTCTGTTTAGCTTAGAGAAAAGGAGGCTGAGGGGAGATCTCATCAACGTTTATAAATATCTAAAGGGCGGGTTTCAGGAGGATGGGTTCAGCCTCTTCTCAGTGGTGTCCAGTGACAGGACAAGGGTTAATGGTCACAATCTGGCACACAGGAGATGTAAGCTGAAAATGAGAAAAGACTTCTTACACTGAGGGCAACAGAGCATCAACCCAGGGAGGCTGTGGAGTCATGTAGAGACATTCAAAACCCTCCTGGATATGTTCCTGTGTAATCTGCTGTAGGGGATCCTACTTTAGCTGAGGGATTGGACTAGATGATCTCCAGAGATCCCTTCCAACCCCTACTATTCTGTGGTTCTGTGTAGTGTATTTCCAAATAGAGGTTTTTGCTTATAACTGGATTTACTGAGCTGATCAGCAACTTGTCCAATCTGTGACCCTTTCCCTGTATGCACTTAGATATAGGAGTTCTTCCTTTGCTTTTGGCAAGGATGAGGCAGGTGGGGGTACTTGAACTCATACCCAGACAAGTGCCTGAAAGCACAAATCCTCTGTGATTTCTTGTAACTTTGGCCTTAGCTCTCAACCCCTGTGATCTTTCAGTGAAATCATGGAGTAGTTTTATATGGTAATATTCCATCTTTCATTGAAAAATGTGTTCTTTGAAAACAGTCCACATAGGTCATATTCAGCATCTATTCTGGGACTTTGTCTAGTACTAAATTCTCTTGAGATAATAGAAGAAATTCACATGTATATAATGCAGCAGTATTTCTTTGAAAACAGACCAGAGAGGTTTTTATTGGGATTTTCAGAGAAAAAAAATGAAAAAAAAAAAAAATAGCATTTTTACTGTATCTGGACTTGACACTCTCAAGTGAAGTGTCAAAGGTGATTTTCTCATCTAGCATCCTTTTTTACTTTGGCGTTGAGTAGTAGGTTATGATGATACTTCTTTCCTACTCTTCTGTGTGCTTTCTTTAACAAAAGGTAAGCAAATTGAGTAGATGTACTCTTAAAAATGTGCTTCAAAATCAATGATTATATCTTTATATGTAGTTCAATCTCTATCACTTGAATTTCCAGCTGGGTAATGTTTTAGAACAATTTTCTATAACTGTATGAACTACAAAGGGGATACAGTGGGTGTTGTTTGATAGCATAGTGCTTTCATGTCAAAACACAAGCAAATTGTTGGGAATGTAGCATATATCATTACAGATTTGGTATTTACGAAGAATTTATGGTAGTTTGGCATTTAGCATGAAAGCCTATAATAATGATAGATAACAATGTAAGGGTGGTACAGCTGAAGTTGTTCAGAGGTATGAACAGTGTGGATTTCTTTTTAGTTCCTGTGTATTTTATTAATTTAAAAATCTGTTTGGAGGCTGCATGTGGTCAAAATTCCTTTGATAAATGAACTGTCACTTTGCTTTAGGCATTTTTAAAAACATTTAGTTGAGCATATTGATTAGTCATTTGTACTGCACATCATCAAGTATGTGGAAAGATTATTAAATTCCTAATAAAATTAAAAGTATATTGCAGCTGTGAGAAACAATACAGATAGCTTTAAAATGTTTAGGTTTTAGAAGAGTACTGCTAGCAACATTAATTCCTTAAAAGACTTGATTATCCACTGGTAGAGGACAGTACCTATATATGAGTTGGGTGCCTCAAAGCATTGCTGCATGCAATGTGGTGGAGGAGCCACTGGTAGGTAAGTTTCCCAAGGACATTAGGCTTATTGTGTCACCACATGCAGCTGAGTTTATTCAGCTAAGCCACCTAGAATACTGAAAGGAAGCCAAAAGAGCACTCAAGTTTTTCCAAGTTTTTTAGGCAGTGAAGGCAGTGCTTAACCAATTTTTATTCACCTCTCCCCTTCAAAGCAAAGATGTCAAGCTCTGTGGAGAAAGTTCTGTGAACCTTTAGCCTTTTTATGTTCAACACACAGGTCAAGTCACAAACAGATCTTTAAAGATCTTTATGACATTAAAGGTATTATCCAAATTAATTCCTGCTTGACATAGCCTACCGTTTCAAATGTAATGCCAAGTTAATAATTATTTGTTTTCTTCAGAATATTTTTTGTTTGTTTTATGTACACAAAAGTCTACAACATCTAAAAGTGACTAAGTTTGGTGAAGGGGAAAAAAAAGGCTAAGCTGAGTAGAACACTTGAATGTATCACTAACATGATTAGAGTTAAGTTTGATGACATTCATAATACTAAGAAATAAAACATTACTGGTAACTATGTGTGTGGGTTTTTTTTATATTTCCCTAGCCAATAAGAAGCAACCCACACACAGCTTAATCTTAGATAAGTCAAGGAATAAATTCAGATATCAAGTCCAGAGGAGGAACAAAAGTGCACAGAGGAGAGAAGAACAGTGTTTGATTACTTATGCTTGTTGATGAGTGGAAACACCTCTTTCAACTAGCTGAAACCAACAGCATTTGCATACCAATTAGGAATCTTTATACTGTTTAGTTTCCACTTCGAGAGATTATTTTGTATGGTGGTTTAAAGGAAATTACACTTTAAATAAGGATCATGATTTCATTTTCAATCTGTTATCATAATTTGTCTGTGAATGGTTCAGATTTTTCATCTAAGAAAAGGTATGGTTTCTCTTGAAAACAGACCTTCTTTTTCCTGACATTGAAAAAATGGCTTTACATCCTGTCTAGGGAGCTTGAGTGTATAATGATTATAGAATAAATGCAGGAATTGGATGACTGGGATTTCTGCTTTCAACTCTGCCGGTGATTAACGGTATGTTATTGAGAGCCCGTCATGTTTCTCTACTTCTTTTTCTCCACGTACAAAACTGGGAATTGTGAGACTGTGCCCCTTAGAAATAGATTTTGGTGTCTGTTACAAAGAAGCCATACAAGTGGTAATTATTAATTTAATCAATGTAATTCCAGTGTGCTTACTATTACTGTGTTTGTACTTCTATTATTGGTTTTGCCTTCACTACAGATCAAGCAAGAAATTTGTATTTGGCTGAGGCTGAATTCTATGTCTGCTGTTTCTCTCTCATGGGAATCTCTATCTTTGCTTGTAGTTTATTAGATGTACCAGAGTTTGTTCAACAGCCAGGTCATAGGAAGTGCTTAGCACTTGGGGACATCCTACCTCACATCACTTATCTCATTTCTAGGCTATAATACTCTGTCAAGGTGCAGGCAGGTCCTTTCTTGCAAACTACTTTGCTCTTTCTCATCAAGGAAAAGTCATATGAAGTGCACCATTCTAAGCTCATAGTTCCTAAACAGGAAAAGAGCAGACTGATAACAAAGACTGTTTGTAAATCCCTTTGCACTTCTTACAATTTTCATAGACTCATAGAATTATTTAGTTTGGAAAACTTAAGGTTATGGAGTCCAATGCACAAAGGGGTTTTCCTCACTGGAATCCTGTCTACCTAGCATAGGTACACATAATTTTGTTGCATAATGTTAAGCAATGTGCTACTAAGATTCCTCAAGATATATTCTTGATAGAGCAGTTACAAAAACCCAAGTGTTCGAGGAAATGCAGAACAGCTTTGGAAGAAGGTAATTTATCTTAAGTAATATCCTCTGTGGTCAACACACTGGAGGGAAGGGTTGCCATTTGGAGGGACCTTGAGAGGCTTGTGAGGTGAGCCTATGCAAAATGCATGAAATTCCATAAATCCAAGTGCAAGGTTTTGCACCTGGGTTGGGACAATCCCATACAGTTTGGGTGGAGAAGGACTTGAGAACAGATGGCCCTGAGGTCTTCGGGTGTTGGTTGATGTGAAGCTCAACGTGAGCTAGCAATATGTGCTTGCAGCCCAGAAAGCCAACTGTATCCTGGGCTGCATCAAAAGAAATGTGGCCAGCAGGTAAAAGGAGGTGATTCTCTCCCTCTACTCTGCTCTGGTGAGACCCCACCTGGAGTACTGTGTATAGTTCTGGAGCTCCCAGCACAAGAAGGACTTGGAGCTGTTGGAACAAGTCCAGAGGAGTGTTACGAAGTTGATCACAGGGCTGGAGACCTTATAGTGGCCTTCCAGTACCTGAAGGGGGCCTACAAGAAAGCTGGGGAAGGACTATTTGTAAGGGTGTGTAGTCATAGGACAAGGGGTAATGGCTTTAAACTGGAAGCAGTAGATTTAGCTTAGACGTTAGGAAGAATCTCTTTGGTGTGACATTGTTGAGACACTGAAATGGGTTGCACAGGGAAGTTGTGGATGTCCCCTCTCTGGAAGTGTTCAAGGCCACATTAGACAGGACTATGAGCAACCTGGTCTAGTGGGAGGTGTCGCTGCTCATGCAGAGGGGTTGGAACTAGATGAACTTTATTGGAAGGGGCCCTTAAGGGGAACCATTCAATGAATCTTCTGACTTGTGAGGCTTTCGTTGTCCCAGATATGGCTATCTGTTTTGATAGGATAATGGTAGAGTGACTGCTGTGGCAAATCTTGGTGATATTTCTAATTATTTCATGTGAGCTTCCTTTTTTGTTATTTATTTTTTTTCTATCTTTTTTTTCTTTTTCTCTATATAGAAGGAAAAAAAAAATTGCACATATGATCATTTGATACTTAC
>NW_009952162.1:504080-538001 GCF_000747805.2 Chaetura pelagica
GGGAAACAGACCTTGTGTTCATAAAGAAGCAGCAATGAGACAGTAACTCAGTCACTTAAACAGCATGAATAAAAACTGTCAGCATTTGTACTAGCTGGACTTAAAATGACAATCTGCTACATTATCTTGTAACACAGTGCAAATATCATCTGCAGTTGTGCATAAATAACCCACTGTGATATAGGAATACATGATCACTTTTTATCACTTCCCATTTCTACTAAAACATCTGGTGTTAGCCATTGCTATAGAGCAGAGGTACAGATCATTCTGTGGTTTGACGTAGCAGCTTCCATGCCATAAGAAGTCAGATACAGTATTCCATGCAGGTAGCCAGCCATATGTGAAGGAGTTGAACGTCATGAATCTTATTGTCATAAATGTGCAGGAAAAATCTTTCTTGTGTGGACTGGAATCCTTCTGGAGTCCACTTTTAGGTGGTACATACTGATTTTTAATTTTTTTCACCCTCTCCCATTGTTAAAATGTCATTGCTTGCGTTTTGAGATGAAGCATGTATACAAACAAGGCTTCAAAAGGAAACAAGGGGGTTGTTTGACAGCAGTGTCATCTTTTTTCAGCATATCTTTCAGCTAAGCTGAAGCAAAGGGTTAAACATAGTAAAGAGGAGGATTTGGCTGTCTTCAGGCAGTTAGGTAGAAATTAGTTCTCTTTAAGCCTCATATGCATGTTGCAATTTGCATTTTAATTTTAATATTTTGAAGTGTAAAAGCGTATTTGGGGAAATGGGCTAATTAGATCTCTGTAAACAGCCATATGTTGCCATTTTTATTAAGTTTAAAGGGGTGATTAGAATGACAAAATTTTAGTGCTTGCAAGAAAAAGTAATAAATGCCCACCTGCAAAATGTATGCGTGTTTTCTTCTTTTAAAATATATTGAATTGCAGTTGGCTTTAAGTTAGTTTTGAAAAATAGAGAAGAAATGAGAATTTGCTGACAATGTAATCTGATATTTCCTCTTATCTGGTGATGAATACCACAGAAATGCCTACCTGCAGCTAGTTTTGTTCTTCTTACTTGTAATTGAAAAGTGCAAATGCTTTTTGGCAGGAGCAGTCAAGGACTGTTGCAAGGCGTGCTTGCTCACTGCTGTGAGTTCTTGAAGCTGGAATGCAGGAAGTGGCCCCTGGAGCAGCAGTCAAACCAGCTTCCTATTGAATTTGCACTGAATTTGTCAGCACAGCCTATGTACTGATGAGGTCTTCAGCTTAAGCAGGAAACCTGCCTTCCATCAGGTTGAAGCGCAGAAGAAATGGTTTCTGCTCTTAACCTGAATCGTTGCACATTAAATATGACCTTTTCGTCCTCTGCCAGAAAATATATTTGCATGTATTTGCCTGTGTTGCATGTCCACAAGGAATTACTTGAACTCTTGAGTAAGCATGCACAGGGAGCGTGCCCAGGCCAGGTTTTACAGAATGGGAAAGTAATGCAGGTGTGCATGAGAGCAGCTGAATTTCTGGAGCTGTGTCATGCTTTTTTTTTGCGAAAATTAAAATTAGGTTTATCATTAGGGTGCTAGTAAATATGGGTGGGAGTGTTGATCTGCTTGAGGGTTGGAAGGCTCCACAGTGGGACCTGGACAGGCTGGACTGATGGGCCAAGGCCAATTTTGTGAGACTGAATAAGGCCAAGTGCTGGGTCCTGCATTTCAGTCACAACAACCTCTGGCAGTGCTACAGGTCTGGGGAGGAGTGGCTGGAGCTGCCCAGCAGAGAGGGACCTGGGGGGTGATTGACAGCCAGATGAACATGAGCCAGCAGTGTGCCCAGGTGGCCAAGAAGGGCAACTGCATCCTGACCTGCATCAGGAATAGTGTAGTCAGCAGGAGTAAAGAGGTGATCTTACCCCTGTACTCGGCACTGGTGAGGCTGCACCTGAGCACTGTGTTCAGTTCTGGGCCCCTCACTACAGGAAGGACATTGAGGTGCTGGAGATTGTCCAGAGGAGAGCTACCAAGCTGGTGAGGGGCCTGGAGAACAAGTCATGCGAGGAGAGGCTGAGGGAACTGGGGTTGTTTAGTCTGAAGAAAAGGAGGCTGAGGGGAGACCTTATTGCTCTTTACAACTGCCTGAAAGAAGGTTGTAGGGAGGTGGCTGTTTGCCTGTCCTCACAAGTAAATAATGAAAGGACCAGAGGATATGGCCTGAATTTGTGGCAAGGGACGTTCAGATTGGATATTAGGAAGAATTTCTGTACTGGAGTAGTCAGGCACTGGTTGATTGGTTGAGTCCATACCTCCATAGAGGTATTCAAGAAACATGAAGATGTGGCACTTCAGGGCATACTTTAATGGCTGAGGTTGTGGGGTTTTGTTTTTCTTTGCTTGGAGTTTTTTTTTGTGTTGATGGTCCTTCCCAATATAACAATTCTTTGATTCTGTGTTTTGTCATTCATTATTTTGTGAGATACTCATTTTGACTGAGCATGCTATAAAGATCGACTTACAAGACTGTAATGATCAGCAAAATATTTTCCATTATCAGGGAAATGAAGAAGGGTTGCTAAAAAATTGCTTTTACTACTTTTGAGCATTTTTTGAAGAAAGAATGATAATACTTTTCAGGCAGGCCTTCTAATTTTTAAGGGAACCAATTTACAGCATGCTTTTAAGTCAAGGAGGAGTTAGAACAAGTGTAAACAACACTGCAAACCCTACCAAACCAAGATTATTCCTCTCTTCTTTGGTGTCTGCAGTACCATATCTGGCAGTTTGGTATTATTTATATTATACTATCCTCTAGCTGTCTGTAAAACCTGTTAATTTTTTAAAATAATGAATAGAATTTTATGAATGTACGAGATTGATGCGGCCAATTTGAAAATGATAGTACTTTTTGAGTGTGACTGTGATGTAACAGATCCCTTAGACTGTACAGGCTGTGGAAAGAGTACCATGTATCACTGCTTAGCATATGGGCTTACCCACCAAAATGGAATTTCACAATTAATTGGGAGTTCATTCCTTGCTTCACCTTAATAGTCTAGAGCCTATATAAGTAATTTTTAGATGTGGTGAGTACTGAATGTTGCTTTTTAAATCAGTGGAAGATTTTTTAAAAATTCAAATAATGCCTTAAACATGTCTATGTACATCTCATAAGGGTGTGTATACAGAGGTATGTTCACTATGACTGTTAAAGTCTTACCCTTCTGCACATTATTTTTGGCATAATTTCAGAAATAAAGAATAAAAACCTTCAGTAGTTATAAATCAGCTTGACTGACTGAGGCTCCTAGGATGAAGTTGAGCAAAGGTATCAGTAACTGAGTTTCTTAAGTAAGTCTCTGGCTAAATATGAATCCGCAAGACCTGTGAGCACGTCGAGGTTCAGCTATGTGCTTATGGCAGTGTGCAGTGCTTCATGACCTGCCCCCTCAGCAAAAGGAACAGGGTAATTTTTCTGGAGGAGGTGAGCACTGCACTATCATCAAGTCCCAGAGTGGGACATCTGAGGAACACCTTGCCCCAAAGGTGTGTATTTGCCTGTGCAGTACTTGCTGTTTCTGTAAGCTTGCTGTGGGATCTTTTGCATACTTGACAAGGACCAGTGAGATTTTGGAGCACACAGAAGAGGGAGAGAGGCTTGACTTACTGTCTGTGTACTTGGGCCACATGGATGCTCTCTAGGTTCAGTTGCCTTACTGGCCTAAGCTGGAAGTCAGTCAGTGCCCTTGAATGTGATACCCATCTTAGTTCTCCTAAACTCTTCATGTTCTTGAAATTGATATAGCTAAGTAATTGTCTAGTGCAATGATTTTTTTCACAGATAAAGCAATTCTTCTGGCAAGCCTACCTCCTCATCTATCTGTTTCAATTTTCATCAGCCTTTGGGAGATAAGTTAGGCATGAATCTGTGGGTGCCCATACTGGCTTTCTTGTTTAAGGCTGTTGCGCATTCATACATGTGGCCCTGATCAGTTATTTTATCATGCCTATCTCTGATAATGACTTAAGCAGTTTGATACCGTCAAATATCTTTGGTAATTAACTATTCAGATATACCCATCTGTAAGACTGAGACATTCAGGTAGATTAGGTGGATTTCAGTAAGAGGAAAATTTCAAGATCTATAGAAATTTTACTTCATGCAAATAAGGAGAATTGAGAGATGCTTTGAACTGTTAAAATTATAAAAGTTAATTCTTTAGTCTGTTTGTGAATCAAGGGATTTATCAAATGGAGACCTTTCACAAAATAGTCTGTATTCTGTGGGAGGGAAATTATGTTGAGAAGAGGGGCATTCTAAATGCATTCCAACATTTCTGCCTTAGATGCAAAACATAAAAATCCAGGGTTTTTCATTTCATGTTTTTAATTTCCAAAAGCTAAGGGCTTGGAGTTTCTTTTAGTCTCATAGAATAGATCCACTGTAGTACATATTGAAATGACAGCTTTAATTTTTCTTTCCATTTTTCTTTTAATATTTTAATCTTTTAATTAGATAGCATCTAATTAATACTGACATTTTCTCAGCTTTAAAAACCATTCTATACCCACACTATAACTCTGGAACCTTTAATTCACAGTGGGGGATATGGGCATGAGCTATTAGTATACGATTTATTACAGAATTAGAGCAATTAATCAAGTTTGAAATGTATGTTGCTACTACAAAAGTTGTAATGAGAATCATACAGAAAGTTGTTTGTAAAGGATCTCTGGAGGCCATCTAGTCCAGCCCACAACAAGGATTTACTTGGGCTGAAGAAGAAAAATTAGCAGATGCCTAGTTAGATAGCTGCCTTGCTAAACTGGGCTCTGTTCTTTTCACCATTACATGGGGCCCCATGGACAGCTGAGCAAGGGCAGATGTAGGTTTGCTGCAGCTAAAATGATTTTCTGTTCCTTCCTGAGCCCTAAGATAGTAGGCTGTGGTGGTGACTGTAAGTTTAGGATTTTTGAATTTTGCATTTATCTTGTGACAGAGACTGTCTTGGACTGTATCTTGAAGATAAACTCTATGTGGGTCTCTAGTTGGAGAGGGGGTTTTAGAGTCTGCACTGGGGAGAAAGGTTTGTTTAATTGTACTTTGAGGGATAGATATGCAGTAAGTGGTTTGCCTTTGCTGCATCTTGAAATACCTATAGGAGGCACTGGAGGAACTGAAATTTGACCACTTTTTATTTTGGTGCTGCTGTTTTCAAGCAAACGGAACGTAACCGTGTTTCTCTTCCTGACACTGTAAGGTAGAATATACGCCTGTCAACACAACTTGCAGTTTTAACTGAAAACCTGCATCTTTTTTATAGGCATTCATAATCAGCACAATATTTTTCTGTATATGTTCCGTTAGTTTTATGGTGTTTTTAAGGGTAATGAATGAATGAGCTTTGGGGAATCACACTGGCTTATGGTGAATGATGCAGAAAATGAAAAATCTCTATCCGATTCACATAGCAAATACACTCAGGTCTAAAGAATCCCATCTGTACTCAGCTCTTAGCTTTGTACTAGTCTGTGTAGATTGGCCCATAATGTTTGACTCAGACATTACCTGCGAATCTTGCAAAACCCAATTATTTTTAAGTGATGATCCACAAACACCCAAGTTATCCTTACCATTTCTGTGTACCTTGCAAAAAGTGTGGCTCCTTTTTCCGTTGTAAGGGAAAATCCTTTAACAAAACCACTGGAATCTTATGAAAATTGCTGAGACTTAGTATCTATTGTTTGTGTTTCCCCTTCCTCTGCTTTAGGTTAAATGGCAAATCCTAATTAGGAATAGATTACTTGATTGGTGTTTTTTGGTGGGGCTTTTATGTTGGTGTTTTTTGGGGTTTTTTTAACTATTCTGATCTAACCAAAGACTGATTTTCAGCTTTGGCTAGTTAATACCAGCAGTTTTCATTATAAATCTTTTACTGAGTTATTTCATTTTCTGTCCTTTGAAAAGTTAAAAGGTATCAGTGAGTTCCTGAACTGTTAATTAAATGAAATTACAGAATTTAAAATGATGAATATAAAATAAAATCTTAGAGTTTGTATTGATACCAAGCTTTGCTTCAAGACTGTTTTCTTCAAGGAAAACTGAACCAGTTGAAAACTCATGCAGATCTGAAGTTAAGACAATGATAATAGGTATATTTTGAAACCAAGGTGGGCATTCTCTTTGTGGATCTGGTTAACAGAAGAATAACGTACGTCTTTTCAAACCAAGCTGGGTGCTTTTTATAACAGACGTGACTGTCTGAAGAAGCTGGGTAACACAGACTCTCTTTTTTTCATTTATCTGTCTTATGTTCAATTTAATGAATACTTCATCCCTGTGTGGCTATGATACTGCATCAAATGAGATACGATTGCACTTTAACTGTTTAGGCAATGTTACATTGCATGTTTTTCACTGATGGATAGCTGTCAAATGACTTAATTATGAATTGCTACTCCAGAGCCAATGTGCACTGAAAACTATTAGTCTCTGACTGATCAATTACTTTTTATGTCATGTATGACTCTGGCAATTTTTAGAACTTATAAACTTACTGAATTGCATTTGCTTTGTCTCACTGTATGTTGCAATTCCAAACAGTAGACAAGAAAAACACTTACTTGAACTAATACAGCATTAGAAAATGCTATTTTGATTTAATTCTATGCTGTCCAGACAATAAAAGAGTAGGTAATAAAATGGACTGGAAGTTAGTCTCTACCTACACTAGACAAATATAGGTAATCATATCTATATGAAATTCAGCCAGTTGTAGTTATTATGATGTATTATATGTGGATTAATTCATACCATTTTGTTAGAACAGCTGAATCTCATTCACAAGTTCAGTTTGTTATTCATGCTGATTTTTAAAATATCCTTCAGACTAGAATTCAGTACTGTTTTCACCATTTACATCAACTGACTGCTACTTATTTTTCTGTGAACAACTGAACCAGGCACTCTGAACCTTAGCTGTCAAGTCAGTTTGTACTTTAAGATTTCTATGTTTATAGACATTTATAATGTAAACACTGAACATATACATGTAGACACAAATGAACGTTCCTTATGAAAGCACTTTTAAAGGAGAAAGGCTAACACTGAATAGGGTATCTTAACTCAGGACTAAAACTTTCTCTTTTTATATACATCACAATATGAAATCTACTTCTTAGAATATCTCTGTCCAAAACATAGAAAAAAGTACATTCTTTTTTTAGAATGCTGTCAAGGACAGCATCTGCTTCTCTTGTTATGTATTACTTTGTTCTGTGTACTTTGTTCTGCTTTTTTTCTCAGCTTTGCTCTGGAATGGAATCATCCAAGGTTCTATTTCTGGCAGCGTATCAACTTCAGATCAGCTGAAGCTCCATGTAAGATTTGTTCAAATAACTTTTCATTTTTTGTGCCTTCATTTTTGAGGTATCACTTTAAAATAATCTAATTTCCAGATTCAAAGGTGAGCAGTTTTCAAAAATACAGCTTTCTGCCCCATGGTGTTGTATGTGAAATACCTGAAATGAGACACATCCAAAATAGCATCTCTGTTTTGAAGCTTCCCTTATTGTTTTCATACCCATCAATCACAGATACTTCTAGGTCTTGGTTTTTCTGAGATATTTTGAACAATATAGCAGCAAAAAGTACTTTTTCTTTGCATATGCTTTTCAAGCTGGGGAGGTAACAAGGGCTTATCTCCCGCACTTTTCTTCAAGTAGAACAGTGGTGCAGCATGTGATCCTTTTTAGAGTTTTATCTAAAGGCAGTTCTGTGGTTCTTTGGTCACTGCGGTCACTAAGTTGGATTCTTGATGGAAGTAAGATATGGGTGTAATTGTCTAAAATTACAACCTCACTAAACAGAGTCTGGGAGCTGTGGGTATATATCACCATGCCTGTGTCTGTAGCCAAGAGGAAGTGTCCACCTTCCACTGCCACTGTGGGACGACTAACATCACCTCAGACTGATAAATAAGCAGGAGCTGAAAAAGAATGGAATTACTATTTCTACCCTGTGCTGTCTAAAGCACACTAAAATGCTTTTTTCTTGGCTTTACGTAACTCTATGAAGAATGACCCTACAGAATGAAGTAATGTTATCAGTGCCATGACAATGACCTTAGTCTTCCTCCCTAGACATATGGTATGACTATACAATCAATTAACACCCATTATACAGAAATAAGGAATCTAGACTCTTGTCCAAAGGCACATATGTATGTTTCTTGCTATATGTTTTGCATGGTTTGCTAGTGAAGTATATAAGTAAAATAGGTAGTTACTGGTCTGCACTTCAGTTTCAGTAGAGGAAAGAAGGAATAAGAATGTGAGCATTAAACTGTTTATGCAAAATGCAGAATACAAAGTAGCATATTTACAAAAGCAAATTGCAACCTGCAGAATTTTGAAGGTGTGAATCATTACCCAGTGATCAACAATGACCTGTTACTAAAGCTAAAATTAGATAGCACACCTGCCTGACCCTTGGCCAAGCAGAGCTGTTATCAGTCTGTATTCAGCTGAGATCCAGAGGAAATTGAATAAAATTCTTTCTTAATGTTGTTTAAAATTACACTGTTTTGAAATATATATTCCATTTTTATTTGTTTTTTTAGACTTTAAATTAACTCACCTTCCCTATTAAGTTAAATATATTGTGTATATTTTATAAACATTAAATAAAATATGCATTTTTTTAAAAAACCCACAAAGCCATTTTTTTCATGTAATCAGTCTCTCTTCCAAAAGGAAATTTAAACTGTAGTGCTCTAGAGCATGACACTACTTAGCAAAGGAACTACATATATATATATACTTGGAAAGTTTTCATTGTTTATTTTTAGAGAAGTCTTACTCCAAAAAGCTGTACTGTCTCCTGTGGCAATTCTTCAGGGTAAAGGGAAGGCAAAATTGCTCACAAGAATCTGTGCATATTTTTATGTGTGCATAGGCACTCAATCTGTATCCATAAGCTATTAAAAATTGTCTCATACAAAAGACTGATTGTTGTTAATGAAAGGACAAAAAAAGCTGCATTTTAGAAGATTAAAATGCTGTTAATTTTTGTATGCATTTAAGATTAATAAACTGCTAATTAGGATATGCAAATGAGGAGGTTATGAATTCCATCAGAAACATTCACAAGTACCTTTACATAAATCACATTCAGTTAATGTATTTTTGTTATGTAATTGGGGAACAGATTGATGAGCCAGTCCAATTAGGTCTAATTTACATGTGTATGGAATTTTGTAATATAGTATTATGAACCTAATATGCAAGTAAGAAGAAACTAATTATAGCATGTATTTGCTCTTGTAAGATGAAGGAGAATTGAACTTGATCTTAAAAAACACTGCTGCTGACTTGAGGTAGAAGTAATATGAGAAGAATATGGAAATTTTAAATTATTCTCATTAAATAATAATGTGGTACAATAGCTGTCTCTTAAAACTCTTAGAGTACTGCATTTTACAGATTTTTAGTTTTCTGAATTCTGATGGCTAAATCCATCAGTCACCAATAGGGGCAGAAGGAAAGTTAGCCTTATACAGAGGACAGCAAGTTGACAAAAAAAGTAAAAGCAAAATGAAGTAAATTTCTGCCACTGATGGCAGAAGCCACATAGTCATTGACACACAGCCATGAAGGGGGAAAAAACCTCTCAAAAGGTTTCCACATCGGTTTTTTGCTGACTAGCACCTGAATAAGGTCCAGTGGGGAAGCACAACTGAAGTTTTTTATAAAGATATTTAATAAAGTCACTATATGAGAAGAAGTGAAAACTTTACCATCTGATGTAGGTAATGTCATTCTTTGAAGCAGTTAGCAGCCATAGAAAAATCCTAATTTTATTTTTTTCATTGGCAAGGTGGTGTATATTCTCATAAATATAATGGATAGAACTTTTTAGACATACATTGCTATAAGTCCTTTGAATCAGAGCTTTCCCTTTGAGGGTGGAAGCAGTTCTGACTTTGTGTGTGGATCACATTACATACTTCACTTGGTGAGAGAAAATAGCATTTGGCAACTGTGTTAGTATACAATGTGACTCATACTTTTTAACCTGTGGATTGAGAGAATGAAACATTTATTATCTTTAATATTTCATGCAAAGGTTGAACTGTAAGTCATGTTGATGGTGGTTATGTATGATAATATCAGAGAGGATACATTTTTAGTCGCCTCCTTTTACGTAGTTTACAGCAAGCACCATTTGAGAACATGCTATTTTGCCAGCAGTCGCATGTAAGTAGAAAAACTGGAGGCCCTGTGGAAAAGGACCTGGGGGTACTAGTGGATCAAGAGCTAGACATGAGCTAATGTGCAGTTGCAGCCCAGGCCAACTCCATCCTGGGCTGTATCAAAAGAATTGTGGCCAGCACCATTGAGAGAGGTGATTCTGCCCCTCTCCTCTGCCTTGGTGAGACCTCGCCTAGAATACTGCATCCAGCTCTGGTGCCCTCAGCACCATCAAGAGATGTGGACCTGCTGGAACGTGCCCAGAGAAAGGCCATGAAAATGATCCGAGGACTGGAGCACCTCTCTTATGAGGACAGGCTGAGGGTGTTGGGGTTGTTCAGTCTGAAAAAGAGAAGACTCTGGGGGGACCTCATAGTGGCCTTACAGTACCTGAAGGGGCTACAGGAAAGCTGGGGAGGGGCTTTTTACAGGGGCTTGCAGTGAGAGGACAAGGGGTAATAGTTTTAAGCTGAAAGAAGAGAGATTTAGGTTAGAGATCAGGTGTAAATTCTTCAGTGTAAGGGTGGTGAGACACTGGAACAGGCTGCCCAGAGATGTTGGGGGGGCTCCATCCCTGGAAGTGTTCAAGGGCAGGTTGAATGGGGCTCTGAGCAGCCTGTTCTAGCGGGAGGTGTCCCTGCCCATGCAGGGGAGTTGGAACTCAATGATCTTTAAGGTCAGTTCCAACTCCAAAAATTCTGTGATTATATGCAGTTTACTCCTATTTTTTTTTAATGTATTACCAGTGTTTTCACTCTTGAGCATAAAAGCAACCTCATGGCTATTTCTGAGTTAGATTCATACAGAAATCCTCACTGCATCTAGAGAAAGTGGGCTTTTTAGTAGGCCACTTATAAGAAACAGTACTTTGGAGCTGCAATATAATGGGATTCTCCCATAAAACTTCATGAATAAGGAATGCAGGACAACAAAGTCATCGTGACTGGAGGGAGCAATAGTGCAGTTCTTGCTAGTATTTGCCATTTCTGCTTCAAGAGTAATGCAACAACACATCGATGTTAAAAAATGATGAGGTACCACACTGTCTAATTCGAAGATAATTCCTTTCAAAATGACAAGCCAGGAAGAGAGAGGGAGAGACAATACACAAATTAAACTGGTTACAGTTTGAAAAAACATATGTTAGCTGGGATATTTTGGCACTATTAGAATTTATCAGGTTAAATGTAACTCCACTGCCTCATTTAAAGCACCTTTTGTAAGCTTTAAAAGTATTGTAGAACTTTAAGGCAGCACTTTTATACTGAAGTATTTTCAAGAAATCATAAAACATTTTGATAGCTGTTAGAAAGAGTTACATGAACACATATCTGACTATTTTGGTTAGATATCTAAGATATATTACCCTTTGGTCTCTAAAAGTAAAATTACTGAAAGAATAATAAGGTCATTCCATTATTTCAGACAAGCAGCCTCTTGAAAGAAAGTGACAGGAGCAATTTATCAATAAATTAGCTCTTTTCTGAAAGACTAACCAAGGTGGCCACTTTCTACTTGAAATGAAATTGGGGCTGCTGTTTAACCCTGCTTAAACTCATTTCAGTGAGTGTGATACAGAGACATGCAGTACCTACTTACCCTGTCATTTGAGAGCTTGTTCTCATCCTTTAAAGGCTTAATACAGAAACTAATTTAGGAGTTTCTACAAATGACGATGAGGAAGAGATTTTCTACACAGTATAGTAAATATGTATTGCTTCTGTTAAAAGGAAAAATATCGTTAAATTTTTTTCTCCTTTGTGGCATGTTTATCTCCTCCTCCCTAATTTTATTTCTGGCTATGGTCTACAGTATTTTTCCTCTAGTAAACACTCCCTTATCTCATAGGAAACAGAAAAATTTAAGAAACATTTTTCTCAGGGGCAAAATGTTCAACACCTTCACTAAAGCCGGTATTTTACCCTGAAAGTTAGGATAAAAAGGAACTGGAGTGCCTGTTCAACTGATTGGTAAGTGGATGCCAACAAGGTTAAATATATCTAATGTAGAAGAAAAATAACATTGGGTTTTCTTACTATCTGCTATTGGTGTATATATCCTTGTGATGGTTTATGTGTCTTTCAAAACTAAGTCTTAGCTGTATGTTTAAATTGCTTCTGTATTTTCAAAGATAGACACACCATTACTTGGCTGACAGGGTTGACATGAAGTGAAAGGTAAAATGATGCTAATGTCTTTGATGTAACTAGTAAATGTCAGCCTCTGCTATTGTAATTTCAGGTGTCTGTCCCCTGTCTACACCGAGGTGTTCTCTGAAGATACTCTGTAAAACAGATCTAGGAGGAAATACCCTGGGTCAGTTTATCATGTTTTAATAGGAAGTTCCAATTTCCACAAATCAGAATTCTTACGTTGGATCTATTTTACTACCAGAATAAAGATAAGTTTTAAATGAGGTAGTTGCAAGCATATGGGCTTCCATTAGAGCTCCTGTTCCTGCAGGCTATTTAAGGAAATCTAGTAGTTATTGAGGTTACAGTAGATTCAAATTGAAGATGAGCAGTGTTGGCACCCTTTTTTTAAGATGCAAACAGACTGTTCTAAACAGCCAAGAGTTAAAGATACAGTCAAGCACTGTCTGTATTGTACTCTACTTTTCAGGGTAGTGGATTACTATTGGCTACTTAGGTAGCACAGAGAACATTTGGTACAGCTCCTTGCATTGCATCTAACTGGGACAGCAGGAGTGTGTTCTGTGAATGAAGTCAGTTCAGTGCTTAGAATATATGAATAAATTGACCTGTTGACATTTAGTAATTGTAACTGAGTGAAGACATAATACCATCATCATCTTAACCCTCTGACAACACAGGAGATACAATGGAAAAGAATGCTATGTCAGCTGGTTTTTTTTTGAAGTGTTTATGGTGTTTAGGGTTATCTGCCAAGAAGTTGGTAGTATTTTCTGTAAGATTAATTTTGCTCCTAGGGAAAGCATTTTTTGCATTACAGTTCTGAAGTTAGAAACATGATAGACAAGTGAGAGGAACTGGAAACTGAAAAAGATTGTCCAGTTGCTGCCATAACATTGTACAGATTTGGAGGCTAAACTGCTATTATAACATAAAAACAGCAAAGAAGAAAATTATCTGTAATACTTTCTCTGTTTTTTCTTTTATTTAATTATATTTGATACTTCCCAGAACTCCTGTTAGGATTTAATATGTTTTTTTAGCAGTATAGCACATCTGCTGTTGTGTCTATTTTGTGCATCACCTTCAGAAAAACTCCCCATAACGTGCTGATTGCAGGGTCCTGGGTTTTTGAACATTCGTCACATCTTTCCTCTTTGTATCCTAACAAGAAGCAGTAGGTAGCTCCGCTAGTAGTTGATGCTATCAGATGTTCTTGTACTAAATCAAGTAGAGAAACAGTTATCCAGGTGATAATCCGCGAGATTTTCATGTCAGGAGAACTGAAATACTTCTCTGGGGTTGTATTTTTGGTTGGTTGGTTTTAGTTAACTAGTTCTTACTGTGTGTTTCGGTTGACAATATTATCGAGACCTAGTCCATACAGCTTCAAAGTCTTGGCTGGTCAGATCTGAATCACTGATATCAATCTGCAGAGTCATAGTTCTGGAAATTTGTGGAGACCCAGACTCGAATTTGAATAGCAACATTTGTCTTTAATTGCTGCTGTTTCCTAATCATACAACTCCTGTATTACTCACTTACTTTTCAAACTGTTTTTTTTCTAATTACAACACTGGGATTTTATCATGCCGTGTTAGTGTTAATATAATTACCTAGCACAATGGGGATCCTTTACTGGAGATTGTAAACTATACACAGTGCAAATAATAAATAATGGTATCAGCAGCCTAGGAGACTTGCAGTATATTCCAGAGAGAAGGTCCTAATGACTAAAGAACATTTGAAGCTGAACATTTAGTAAGTCTTCTTTAAGCCTAATGGAGTCCAGTGTGACTAAATTAAAAAAAAACAAACAAACCTTTTCAAGTAAGTATGTGTTATTTGTAATTAACTAATGTCTTTTGCAGAAGAGCATGTCATATTTTCTTAGTGTTCTGTTTATTCTGTTTATTATTAGACATGTAAATTTTGCTTTCTCTGCAGAACTTAGAAAACTCATCACCCTTTCTTTCTATTCTCTCACTTATATGAAGGACAAGTCAGCAAAACAGTTGTTTAGACTGATTCTTCTGTTTAATAGGAAACCTTTCCTTTGTTATATTTATACTGGAGGTGCTTTTACAATTTCAGAGATGTAAAGTTGCTTGTATTTTCTGAATTGAACAAAAGTATCAAGACTTATTTGAAATAAAAGGCCAAAAAGTTATTATTTTGCAGCACTGCAGTGGATTGCTAAGCATTAATTTTTTACTAAGACCTTGAGCCACTTGAGTAAATGACAGTAAAGACAGCTGCTGGGAAGGAAGCTTGGCAGTAACACATTCTATTTATGATGTCATGCCATAAGAAAATGTGAATAAACTGGCAGTGATAATCAATTTCATTTTTCAAAAACAGATTACATGAGGGCCTGGTCTTTTCCTTTAAAGAGGAAAAAAATAAGCCACCATTAAAAGAAAAACTACTTTTTCTTCTCTTTGAATGAAGTGAAAAATTTATTTTAGAAGAAAAGGGAAATGAGATGTTTTATGTGATTAGCATATTCTGGTTTTGCCTTAAAGAGTTGTGTACTTATTAATCCAGCATTGCTGTCACAGTCAAAATGGGTCTGTTTGTCTTACTTTAGTCTCTGAAGGACTGTTGCCAATATTAGGGTACGTTTGTAGTAGCATATAAGTATAGAAGCATATAAGTAGCACTTATAGATACTCTCAAAGGAATCTGCATTTCAGGGTCAAGGAAAACATTATAAATATATAAACTCTTCTGGTGTATTGTCATATCTGATTATAACATAACCCTGTCATCCTATATAAATAAAATGTGTATTGTATAATAGCAAGCAACTACATTACCCTCTTAGCAGTGTGAAGTTGGTTCTGCTTCCCATGATACAGATACAGTTCCCACTGAATTTATGCTACAGAGAACAGGGTTAGGTCTTTTATTAGGAAAGCAGGTGCTTCGTATTGACATAAAATCAGTGATCCAAATAAAATAGCACTTCAGGTTATCCATGTCTAAGCTCCTGGTTCAAGCACCAGTAACACTTACTCTTAAGTTCTCATTTAATAGCTTGGCTTGTTGTATGATGGCTTAGATGTATGATGGTAGTAAAAAAGGAAGCACCTTTCCTATCCTTGTAAATCGGTTGCCATTGCAATTGTGTAGCAGGACCGGAGGAATTATTTTGAGCTAAACACATGCTGCTTCTTAGAGTAGTGCCTCAAGTTTCTTCCCACAGCCCTTCAAGAAATACTGTGCTAGACATAGACAAAAGTAGTCTCAAATTGCGGTATTTTCAATTTAGTTTCAAGAGTGTGAGGAGATTCCTGACAAAAATAGCTTAGTACTAAGTACAACAGTAAACAGATCTGTGGTCTCGTCTTTCATGCAAATCTCATTAGCCTACCATGATCTTAGGCTTGCTTTTCTTGTTATTATTGCTTAACATTTTCTTGTTGCCTCCATTCAGGTTTTCCAGTGTTTCTCAAAAATACTTTAAGCCAAGACTACACATGGTAATTTTGTTAGGTAAATAGCAAAATACTTTATGGCAGCTATATGAAAAAGTTTGGAGTACTCAGAGAAAGCAGAGTTTAATATGGAAGCAGGTATTTTCATTGTTGGTGTTTTCCAGTAGTTAGATTTCATATTGCCTTGAAATTAATTTTAAAATTGCATTCACACTGCAACAAAATACAGTTAAATATGTCTAAAAGCGTTTTATTAACTAGTTTGTCTCATACAGATGGCAAGTCAAATTAATTACAGTTCTGTCACAGACTTCACAAGAAGCCATTTAATTTCTCGGATACCTCCTGCCATGTAGAAATTACATATGAAAATACCTTTTCATCATGCTATCTAAAATTTGAGGGTTTAGGTTGGGAACTCTTTTTCACTTTCTGTATGTAAAAGCCTACACTCGCCACTTGTGACACTGATCTTACATTGGTCTACGTGACATGTTATAATAATAAATAATAGTGACATCAACTGCCTGAGATTGATGTACTGCAAGAACAGGTAAATGGAATGGTGAGTGAAGAGATTTAGGGAAGACTGAAGGACGATTAAGCCTTTATTATAATTTTTATATACAGTTACACAGCAGAAAAGCTGAATTACAAATGGTGCATTGTATTGAAATGATAAATTTGTTTCAGTGATTCATAGATGTGTTCAGATTCATATATCTGATTGCCCACAAGCCCTCAAAAAGTATTCTTTAAATTGACATATATTCTTAGTACCAGAAGATTAAGTATATACGAACAAAAGTTCTCTCAAAAATTTGCAGTGTTTGTTAGGCTTATGTTCAGAATGTGTGCACTTTAATCAGGGAGACAGATTCAATATTATTTTGACATTGTATAATATATTTGATACTAGACTCAGAGAGAAAAATTCACACATGAGCAACTTCCTTTTTTCATCTGCAGTATTCAGTAAAATTTTAGGTAATTAATGTATTTGCAGAAATCAACTCCACGTGATTTTATAACCACAAAAAGCAATAAATCACAATGAGTTACTCATTATAAATAATTTAGCTAACTAATATATTTTGTGAATAAGCCAAAGGCAGAGAAGTTGTAATGCAATATTAATATTAATGTGGAAGTACACCAGTGAAGTATAAGTCTTAGATACTGATAGGGGAATATTAAGCAACAGAAAAAGCCACAAAAGTAGTAATTTAAAAGTAAAATGCCTCAATGTTAATAGTTAGATTTTCATTAATTTTTTTTTTAGTAATGATTTAAGTAATTAATCTAGGACAAGAAATTCATAATTTTGTTATGGATGATACAGAAGGGTTCCTAACTCTAGAAAATTAAAATGTTTAGGTATTTTAAATGCTATATTCTATAAGGAAGAAGCTAACACACAAACAAACAAAAAGCCCAAGACATTACATGGCCAAGAAAAGAAAGATGTGAAGTAAGGATGAGCATAATGGCAGCACAGAGAGAACACGGAAACAACAGAAAAGGAAGTTGTGTGCAATGTTTGCGTAAAGTACACAAATCAGTAATTCCACTGAAAATACATAGTAGACATACTACTTGCTACTTGTTGAAACTGCATCCCAATCTGAAAAGTACGAAGTTTTAATGGAGAAAACAGGTATGACCAGGTATAGTCTCAGACTGTGGCATTCTAGGGAAGCCTGCCTCCAGTTATTTTCATTCTGCTGTTCTGAAGATCAGAAAATAATTTTAAGCTGTCTACTTCGATGTTATTTCCACACTGAAATGTTTGTGCTACGTACCAATCCCAAGATGTCTTCCTTGTCAGTGATGCAGGCATATCTGTCCTTATTTAGCTTTTCCTTTGCACTTACTTGTTTTCTATATCAATGGTATTATTTATTTCAACTGAGTAAACCTAAAATGTTCTGTGCATTTGCTCAGGGAAAGAATACCCAGCATCTTCAAGATTAGCTGCTTCTGTACAAAGTTTGCATTAAAAGACAGTCCGTGGCATTTCTTTCCCACTGCATCAGCAGGACAGTCAAAGGTCATGGGGAACAGAGAGAGATCTGTGTGTTCTGAAATACATGTTCATGTCATCACAGATGTCGTAAGACAACTCATTTCCCCTGTTCCTGCTTCTCAGGCCTTAATTGAGGCATCCCTGTTCTTTATGCTTCTATTGTCTATGCACAAGTTGACATTCTTCAGTTTCTATTCTTGTAACGTAGACTTTCATGGTTTTTTATTTGCATACTTCCACTTTTATTTCTATTGCTGTGTTACAGTCCACTAAAGGCACCATATTTTTCCCCATTGCAGTGGTGGCTTCTGTGAGAAGACACCAGGAGTTGTCCCCAGGTTGGACAGAGCCAGTTTCAGCTGGCTGCAAGACATACGTGCTAGTGGCCAAAGCTGAGCCCATCAGCACCATTGGTAGAGCCTCTGGGCTGTCTGTGGACTGCAGCTTCCCACTCTCCATTCCCCTTCACTTCTGAGGGCAGGAGTCCTGAGGTCAGGACTGGAGTTGAGTGCTGGAAGAAGAGGGAGAAGGTGTTTGTAGATTTGTTTTTATTTCTCACTATCCTACTTTATTATTAATTGACAAGAAATTAATTCCACAAAATCAGTCTGCTTTGCCCATGACAGTAACTGGTGAGTGATCTCCCTATCATTATCTGAACAGATGAACTTTTGCATCATATTTTCTTCCCCTACCCTGTAGAGAGGGAGAAGTATGAAAGCAGCCTGGGTACCTTGCAGCCAACCAGGGCTAACCTACCACAGATACTCTAACTAGTGCCATAGCCATGTTTTTTTGTTTGTTTATTTGTTTTCCTCAAAGCTGGCATTAATTTGAGTCTTTCAGGCTCAAGTTGAATTTCCAGCCCTATAAGGACTACAGTTTCAAAATCCAAAGCCAATGGACCTTTTCTTGCCTCTTCTCATAAGAGTTTGATAAAAATTCTTCATGAGATTTAATGGATTAATTTGTTTTTTAGCAAGACCAATCAAGTGTTATTCTGGGAATGTTATCAGGAAAGTTAGAGTTGTTTTGAAGTAGTAGCCATAGTTTTTTATCTTTCCATACATTCTCATATAATGAATCTTAAAACCTCTTAAAAGTACAGACTTTATTTTCTTTTAGAAGTTAAAGGAATATCGGTCATGTTTCCATGACACAAGCAACCAACATAGAAAGAGATTAGGTCTTTGCACATTGGTGAAGCTGTGTACTATCAAGAAATCATGGGACTTCATTCATTCTTTTTCTGCTCACATGAGAAAGCTCCATGGCAGAATCCAGGGTCTTCACATATTTTTAATCTATGAACTGTCCATTGGACATGGGAGATATATCCCGGGAGGCACTTCTGTAATCTGCAGGAGTTACATTGTGCACAAAATACAGTGTCCTTATTTTACCTTTGACTTAGAAAAAAATGAGTTTTGGTAGTCGTTTTTAAACAACTCGTTTGGATTCAAGATAGATCTTTCTTGCAGTATTGGTTCATCTCCAGCTCCATCAAAAGTCCTTGGTCTTGGTATTTTGGGCAATGACTGCATACCTAAAACTGACAGTTTCTGTCATTGTATGTCCACTGTTGTTGCAGGATTTTACTTTTAAAAATAGCAAGTATTTACAGCTTAGGTATATCACAGGTCCCTGATGTTCTGAAATGTATCAAAATGACACTCCTAGGGTTTTTTAGTTTACTTACAAAGAAGCCAAATGCAAACACAAAACAAGAGAGGGTTTTTTATAATTTTATGACCACTTGCAGTTCTTGTAATCTGCCTTATACTACAAAGTACGCTGCTGATCATAGTGATGTATTTTAGGACATAGGAGAGAGTTCTGCTGGGGGCTCTGGTTAGACCTTCCACAGATGCTGGCAAACCATGACCAGATGATGTTGACTTGTAGAGTGGAATCCTGGCACTAAAGTGGTCAATGGTAATACTGCCACTGATTTGATTTGGGTCAGGATTTCACCCTGGGTTTTTTCCTGCCTGGATATTACTGGAAATTTGGAATTTCAGATCGAATGTAGCAGACTGCAATAGCACTCATGCTCTGACCTTTGCTACATTATCTTTCCAAGAAAATGAATCCGTTTTTAAATACTCTCAAAATGTATAGAAGCAAGATAGTTTTCCTGACGTCACTCCTTCTTAGTCATTGCTAAATATGTGCAGTCAGGCTGTGCCAATAGTGCCCTTAGAGCAAAGACCTGCACGCTGACAAGGCTGATGTTGTCAAAGTTATTTTATGGCAAACCTCAGTTAGTCTTTACCACTCATGTTTGCCAATCAAGCAAAGTCCTGTACCTCTTCATACAACCAAAGTGGAAAGAAAAGAATTAGTAGGTTAGAAAAGCCAGCTTGAATATTAGTGCTTGTAAAGTGGAACACTGATAGTGTTTTGCTTTGTTACTTAAATATGGCAGGACAGGAAAACAAAGAAACAATCAGAAATACTCACAATCTCTGAATTTACTCTAAAATGGATGCTTTTCTCTAAGAAATTTACCCCTGCAGTTTGTTAGTCCCAAAGGTTGCATTTGCAAAGGGCTTCTAAGAAAAAATTCAGAGATAAATCAAGGTAAGTCTGAAGCCAGTAGCTGAGCCAAGGCAGTCACCAGAATGCGTTCCAAAAAAGATCATGGAAAACCACTTTCTTTGCCGAGGTTTCCCAGCTCCAGTGAAGGTAGGCGTCTCACAAGAGCAATTTAATATTTTTTTCTCAATAAACAAGAGGAAAATAAACTGAAATATCTGCTACTGGGTTGCAGACATCAGCTGTGAAATCTGGTTTTGTGCTCCTTCACTTTGCATGCCTAGTTCGGAGCCTGAATGAAGATGAGATCTCTTGTATTACCAGACTCTGTCCCAGTCATTGGTACTTGCTGGAGATCTCTCTAAAGTCCTCTTGCCATACTTGATTAAATGTAAATAACATATGCGTTGAAGCAGGCCCATGTAACTGCCTCTGGAACCTCATCCATTTCAGAAAGCATCCTCCATTTGTCTTTCAAGTGAAGTGTTTTAGAGAACATAAATTAGATTAATAGATGTTTAAGAGGACATGGACATGAAAAACGTGTTTAGAAATTTTTCAGGACTTCTGTAGGGAGGCTTTGAATAGCTTGGTGGTTTCAAGAACAGGGATGTCTTGCAGGGACTTTTAATCTTGTTTTTTTACAATTTGGAGCAGACTCATATGCTGAGCCACAAGTTATATCTTTGGGCTTAATGGCCCTTGATGGATTTTTCTTCTGACAATATGCAATCAGTGCTTTTTCAATTTATCACTACATTTCAAATTGAGAGCAAATTGAGTAAGCTGCATGATTTCATGATTTGCTGTATGGGAGAATTAATCTTTGTGTGTGTGTCTGTGTATGTGTGTGTATTGAACCTGCTACCTTAGCTCTTGTATGCTAAGAAGCAGCATGTTATTCTAGTAAAGTAATGGTACTTAATTAACCCTTTTCAGTACTAATGGATTTTGTATACCTTCATCTTATCTACTCTCACTTCACTAATATTGAGGCTGAAGAACCCTAGACTGCATATGCATTTACCTCCAAGAAATTTTTTCTCTACTTTTAATCATTGTGTCACTGTCCAATGCCTTTGCAGTTTTACCATCTTCTTTTTAGATGTTGGGGCAGGGTGGGGCTCAGGACAAAACTAGACATGATGAGGGAGAGGGACAACTGCCTGCTGCCGAATGAGCACTGTCAACTGGCCACCAGACATATCTACACTGCAGACTCTTAGCTGGGACAACTGTACACTGATGGGCAGGTGATGCTTGTTCAGCTCCATGAACAGTACCCCTGGGAACAGGCAGTTCTCAAGTCAATCAAACATAAGATACTTTATAAAAATACTGCTAAACAAATGCAATTTTAAAACCATCAAACCACTGTTTCTGAAAGTGATGGTAAGTGAATGCAGTTTAAAAAAAAAAAAATCAGAAACATTTTCTAAAAGTTACATTAAATAATTGCAATTAAAAACATCAAAATACAGCTTTTTAAAGTGATGTTCAGAACTGCAGCCAGAAACAAGCTGTTCTTAATATGTTTGATTGAGATGCCTTTATCTCATAATTAATTTTTTGTTAGAAACTGTAACTCATACACTTGAACTCCCCCATGCACAGAGTTTTCTTGCATAAATCAGAGCACAGTATGCAGAGCCACCAGCCCCAGAGTTCTGATCACAGTGCTGAGTGAACACCACGTGCCAATCAGCGTGCACTTGTCCCACCAGAGAGTCAGCGGTGTAGAAGTTTTGGGCAGCCAGTTGGTGGTGGCCAGTCATCCTAGACGCAAAGCTGCTGATGTAAGTGTCCTATGTGTTTATGTACTGAAAATGCAGATTTTTCTCTCTTGTCTGCTTCTTTACCAATACCTGCTAACAGTTAAGTTGTTTTTTTGTGACCACTAGCAAGCTGATATTTTCATAGGATTGTCTATTGCTATTTCAAATGGTCTTTCCTGGCATTTTTTTGTTACAGAAAGGCATGGGACAAGATGAACTGCCTGTACCTCTGTCTGCTGTCTCAGTTTGAAGCAAAATACAGTAGTTTCTTTCTGAAACTTCAATAAAGATGGAGGATAGCCCTTTTTCAAGTTTCTGCAAGGTTTTTAGCCACTGTATTGATTTCAAATGCTTAAACATCTTTCTGTGTGATGTACTGTAGGTGACCCTGCTCTGGCAGGGGGGTTGGACTAGACGATCTTTCGAGGTCCCTTCCAACCCCTAGGATTCTGTGATTCTATGATTCTGTGAATTAGCTTTAAAAACATCTCTAGGACGTATATATGTATATACATACTCTCAGTGCATATATACCTGAGTTTTAGACATCTCTGTTCTTACAGTGAAAGATTCTGCACATTTGGAAGTGTTTCAGTTTTGAACTCTGCTCTGTATCGTCTGTTTTCAGAGATAAACTTTTAGTTTCATCACATTTTAGTAAAAACTGCAATCTCTTCATCAATGTGAGCATTCCTGTGTCAGACAACTTAATCATGTGTGAAATGAGAATTCTTTTAGATCTCAAAATAGTCTGTCTGCATTTGAATCTTCCTTAAATTTCACCTTTAAAATTACACCATCTTTAAGGAAGACTGTGGCAGTATGCTGCTGCTTGGGGAAGGTGAGGAAGAAAGAGTAGGCACTCATGTCACACGGGTTGGCTGCAGACAGGCCTGGAAGCAAATGCTTAGGAGCTATCAGTGCTGTAGCAGCCACTCTCATGTTTCAGTGGGCATCTCACGTTACTCTGCCAGAAGTTTGTTTTTGCAAACAAGGACATATTTTTATAACTTCTAATAACACTTTCTAAGGGCCACACCTTTTTCATTCTCAGCAAGAAATCTGTATATTTTGTGGTTCTTCTCACACTTGGGCATGAAACCAGGCTTATATCCAAAAATGTGTTACCTTCTTTTGAAACTTTGGGGCCTGTTACATCAACAGTATGCCACATATCAGCAGGTGACAGGGACACTTCAAGGTTCAGTGAAATGCGAGTTCAGAGCTGTCCATGTTTATTGTTACATTTCCTAGCAGTTTCCAAATATTTCTTAGGCATAAGCCTGTGTAGTTATTACAATAAAATACATTCATAAACTTCCTTGCACTGAGATCTATATCTTCTACAAACCAGCACTAGCTGAGAAAGGTGACTTGCGCAGGTCCTTAGTTTCTTTTGTTTGGCTGCTTGCCACAGTCTCCTGAAATTTGGTCATATTCTTGTGAAGGGTTTTGTTGCCTTGAATACTAGTTTTTGTTCTGAGAAGAATAAACAATTTCGTATTGGAAAGAGCTAACCAGTTACGTACACCTTTCCTAGCCCTTCCTATTCCCTTTCAAGTTTTGTGGGCTTTGTTTTTTGTTTGGTTTGGTTTGGGTTTTTTTGCAAGTTAATGTACAGGGGAGAGGGAGCTTTTTACTACAAGGGCTTGCTACTGATAGTTTTCTGTTTCTTATTGATGTCTTGCTAAGCTTAGTAGAGGAGAAGGGAAGTGTAGAGTTTGACTAGACTGCCCAGTGAAGTACGGTGAAAAAAAAAAATCTTTCAGCAAGAAAGTAAATCTGGCTTCAAAATAGGAACACTGCATTAGCATAAAGCACATGCTTTACTGAAAATCTTGTGTTATCACCTGTACACAATTATCCCGTTCCTGCCTGGAAGTGCTAAACTCCTTAAATGAGCTGCAGTGTCCCATTGTTTTTTTAAGCCATATTAAGGTGAAGAGGTACAGTCCACTTTTAAAAGTGGGGATATCTGGCCTTGTTGCTTCACCACTGTGGCTAAACCAGTTCAGTCCCGTTGAGGGACCTAGCCAAACAGTGCAGGCTCATAGCAAGTGCAACTGTCCTGCTGCTGTAGGACAAGGCCTGGCTGCTGCACAGCAATGCATTGTGCCATGTGAATTTATGACCCTAACCAGAGATACGTTATTTCATGACATTGGGTAATGTACACATGTTTTAGACTTATTCCAAGTCTACAGTAAGTGGACTTTACTTAGAGTAGGCATGTGTATAGATACGCCTGCCACGACTGCTGTTTTTTCACTTTTAGAATTATGATATTTTGGACTACTATTTTACTTTCACATGATTTCTGTAGTTTATGGTGCAGAGAAGAAGCACACAGAAACCAGATTGCTGACTAGTTGTATTGTATTGTATTACCATTGTATTTCAAAACAGACCCAAAGAAGGAAAGTTCTCCAAGGGCATATATTTATTGATATACTAAACGCCTAAACATATTGCCTAGCACTGGTGCCTTCTGACACGAAACAGCTCTCATCTTTGCTGGTAAACTGTCATAGCCTTCAAATCAGAAAGGCTGCTTGTAAACAGCTCGTTGCTAATGGCATCTGGATTGTTCCAGCTGCCAAAGTGTGTTAGGAATTGCTTGGTTCAAGTCCTAGCTGAAATGATCTAGATGATGATATTATAGCACTAAGAAATGTTCCTGGGTAATTCTTGTAGTAGTACAGATGAATTTTCACTGTGTCTCAGCAGTACACATTTTTCTTGATACTGTTCTAATCTGCAATAACTGGAGTCTTATGGAAGGCTAGATTGGGTTCTACAATGCTTCATCTGTCTTCTGTTTATATGGGAATAAGTTAGGAGTAACTCTATGCCATGAAGAAGACTGTGACTGTAGCTCTAGAGTTTAAGTTTTGGTAAATATTTTCATCTTCTTGGAAAGCATTTTGTTACCAGGCAGCCAGTGCCACATCTTTGACTATCCATTTTCTTAATTTGGGAATACTAAACTGGGGATAAAACCTTGGATTTTATTTTTTTTTAGTTCACATGAACGGAATTTAGTTTTATAACAAGTTGGAGATTTGGACATGGTGGGGGAAGTAAAACAACACAAAAGTTTTGAAGTGAAAATACCATGGGCATGATGGAGATTGAGCTTGAACAATATTTAAAAACATTTGAATACCTGCCTGAGTGCAGACATGTTTTCCTCAACACTCTGCCAGCTCTAAAAACTCCAGAATGTCTAAGATTAAGTATTCTTGCTAGAAGCTGTTATGACAGCGGAGCCAACTTAATTGCAACAGCCAATGTACAATCCCATTCCCATTTCCTCTATAGAAATTAAACAGTCAATCAACTAGGGCTGGGTTCAGTCTGAGCCTTCTCTGATCTGTGATCTGTACAGTTAGGATCTTTAGGTAATTGTAGCAGGCAACTAATTCATCTTGAAACACATGTTATAAGAGAAAAAAACAGGCTCTAAACATCCACTTGATTTTTGGAAACCAGACAATTCAAGATGCTGCTGACTGCTGTGTAATTAAGTAGGTCATAGGAGTCAAGCCTCATAGCAGTTCAATTCCATATGTGTTCACCACAGTATAATGAAAAGCTTTTGAAAAATATCATGTGTCTGTAACAGCAGGGAGTTTGTCAGTTCTTTTTCAGTAGTTGTCAATTTTTTGGGTTTGTTCATAGACAGTTGTTTCTGTGCAGTGACAGCCAGAAGGAGGGAAGGGAATTAACTGAGGAGTAACTGGGAAATTCTGGATATATACACCTGCAAAATAATGTAATTCCCATATAGCTTGTCTTTATATATAGATAAAGGTATTTTGCTAATCTAATATACCTTGAGAAATAGTTTGGTGAGTTTTGTACCAAAAAAAGACCCTAAAACAAAAAAACAACTGCTAAAACCAATTTGGAGAGAATTTTGTACTTCAGAGAAATTTTTATACGTACTTCATAGATATATCTATTAACTTTTCATGTGATTTTTAAATATATATAATCCAGTTTATTTTCCTGACCTAGGTTCTCCCAGAAGGAGAGTAACAAAATGGTTTCAAACTCTAGATAGTTCTTGCCAAAGTTGGAGCAGCCAGATTTTGGTAAGAAGAAATACAAGACATTCTGTGCTGAGGAGAAACATTAAAACTCACCACAAAATGTATTTTTAAGGTAGTTGCTGCCTGTTGTTCATACTGTTCATACAGTTGCTACATGAAACTGTAGAAGCCCATTGGCAAAAGTCCACTTACTGCTCTACTACCTTTGTCATTGACTAAAGAGACGAAGAAAACCCCTAATAATGTTTTCCTTGGTTGCTTTCCTTCACAAATAAAATAACTCCCTCTAGCAATGAGTATTTTTACAAAGCTACTTGCAACATACTAGGAAATATTAATAAAGAAATTAAATTATTAAATATCCATTGTGGAAAAACAACATAAATGTTTCATAGCTATATTTGTGATATAGCATTTGCAGGTGCAATTTCAATAACTAATGAATGCAATTATAACCTGGACATTTAGGTAATTTAAATGCAAAGATAATTGGGTAATTGTTTGTTCTAGTAAATTAATATTAACAAGATAGTCTTGTAAAGGAAGAAAATGTAACATGGAAAGTTCTGATGTTCTTGCAAGTGATAGTTTTCTATGAGTAAAACATCATGAATTTTGCTTTTGTTCATTTAGTTATATTTTACTCTAACTTCAGTGCTTTTATTGTATCAATTAAGAGAGAGAAATATGGCGATAACTAAAGATGTTTAGTGGGATGTTTCTGGTAACTATGTTGTTTAAATGGTTTTGGGTTTTTTTATCTTATTTTAGGATTTTATTTCCTATTGTTAAATAAAATAATTCTGGACACTTTTGAGATAAATTTTTTTATTCACAGTTCTACCTCCATATTGGAAGTTGTCATACTTCACTAATGTCAAATATAGGATTGGAACATTAATTTCTACTGCTTTTTTTCCCTTCCAAGTCTCAATACTAAAGCAATGATTTTTTCAAATCTTGAAAAACAAAATGGTAAAAAATAAAGCAAGGAGAGACAACAGTTGCCTCTTTTCTGGCTAGCAACACAAATAGGGAGCTAAGTTGACTTTGACTAATTTTTGGTCTTAGTATAAGAAAGATTTTTCTGACATGAGAAAAAAACATGCAACTAAACAAGTTTTCATACACTTCTGTTGTCCAGTGATGCTTATACAGTTACTTTGTTTTCTTACAGTCACTGTAGTTGAGTTGGTAGAATTAGAGAGGCAAATCAGCTCTCAGAAACTCATTTTTCTTGATAATAGGCATAAAGACTTGAAAACTGTCAAATATATGAAACAAAGTGCTAAAAAAATAAATCAAAGTCTCACAGTAAAGTAGATAAAAGTTCAATTTAATAACAATAGCAAGTATTGTATTTGCAAAAAATAAAATAAAATACAAAATTTGTTTGTTTGTTTGTTGGTTTGGTTTGGTTCAGCTGGTAGGAGATTGCCCAGATAATTTCCTTCCCCTTTGTGAATCCTGAGTCCTCAAGAAGTCTTTCATGGAAGAAAAAGTATGGGGGGACATCTGGGTTGTTCAGGCTGCTGGAAACATGGTGGTGATGTATTTTCTATGGATAAACTATTATCTAACAACTCAAAAACATATTAATTTCCACTGGTATTATTATGTAATCACAACAGGCATATTTTTCTTTACACACATTCTGTTGTAAAACTAGTTGGATGTTAATTGGCATCTGGATTGTAGAGGTTTTCTTGTTGGCAAAACAGTGAAGGTAAGATTAAAAGTTATCTTGTCTACAGTGCTCCTGCCACAGCACACAAATCTGCTTGTAAGGCTTTTGAACAAATTCTCTATCTATTAAGAAAACTAAAAGCTTTCTTTTGAGTTTAATCTTCTTCCACAGATTTCCCATCTGCTCTGTGTTTCACAGTGTGTAGATATATTAATACTTTACGTCACAGGTTAAAAAAAAAACAAAACATTTTCATTAAAAATTATATTTAATTATTGGAAATATATTGTCAGTGTTTTCAGGTGTTCAGTTCTGGATCACATACTGTTTTTTAAAAAGGAACTTGAAGGGCACAGTTTGAGAAAAAAAAAAAAAAAGTGATTTGAATAATTTTTGATGTCTTACTTATTAAAAAGGAATAATCTTGAGCAGTGTCTTATTTGTGGTTTGCATGTGATTTTACAAATGCCAGCATTTTAAAAAATTTATTTAATTTTTAAATGGGCAACTTCTAATCATGGAGGTGTACTCAGGCACTCCCTTACTGCTATATTAATGGGAAGTACTGAGATACTGGAGACTGTCCAGAGAAAAGCAGGTGAGTTGGTGTGGGATTCAGTGTGCTTCCAAGACACGTATTCCACAAAAAACAGTTTATTTGAGTCGGTGGGAGCAGAGAACTTGAAGGGTTCATTTGAACTGCCATTGAATTTTCCAGTCCTTACTGAGTTCACATTCCTGCCTACCTGAGCAAGACTATCAATCAAAGCTCCATGAAAGTTAAGGGAGACAAAACAGTCAACAGCTGTAAGAAAGGACTGCTTTCCTCGCTTAAGTCTTATGACACAGTTCATGGATCAATGGGCTGTCCTATCAGTAGATTATCTAATTTTCCTAAGTGGCAGAGCATCAAGCATGTAGTGCATGAACCTGATCAGTGGCAGAACACAAAGGCAGGGATCTTTGCAAGAAAAGATAAAATCACTGGTACAGAGCATATCTTAGGTAAGTCCCAAAAGATAAGCTGTGTGAATTAAAGGGACAGTAAATCTCCTTTTCAGTGTTTGTCAAAAGGTTGTACATCATCCCCCCATACCTGTCTCTGAAAGGAGAGGAAATAATAAGCATGGTGTGGGATTCAGGATTTAAGAAGAAGGCAACGATTTCATTAACCCATAGCAGCTGGTGATCCAGAGTGAGCATTTTAAGGTCACTGCTGTACTTAAAGCTTAATGCCTCATGAAGGAAAGAACAAGCAGAGCATGAAAAGTCATTCAGAGCTATTCTGGACCCTTAATTTTCACTTCTTGCTGTTGGGTGGAAAAGCTCATAGAAAAATATCCTTAGAATGTGTGTAGACTTACTGTTTGTTTTCCATCTTCGTAGTGTAATGCAAAATTAAGGTAAAAAACGCATATGTATTAATATAAAAAGAACAGTATGAGTGTGGATATTTTACTTTTAAATTGAATTATAATTATCAAGATCTTTTATGGCAGGACTGCAAAAAACTCCCTGAAATTACACCTCTCATGCATTTTACTTGGCATGCAGTCAATTTATTTTCATCCATGGTAGATACATCTTCTTGATTAAAACTGTCTTGGAATAAAATGCTGCCATTTGAGTAAATACTATTTTCCAATTATTTATATTCCTCCTTCAGTTAGATCCAGTGTTCTCTAGTTCCTGGTTTTTGGGAAGCAGTTTGTTCTAAGGGATTTAGTATATAGGTTGTAGCCACTGAAATCCTGACCTTTGAATCATAGTTATTGTGGTTTAAGTGTCTTTTTTGGCCTTGGTCAAGTGGTGTAATTTTTCTCCTCAACATAATTGCAATGAGTAATGTTTTAAGAAGAGTCACATTTTACCAGCTTTAATCTCTGGAATGCTAGATAATTACATACTTTTTATATGATTGAGCATCTTTGCTAACTTCTCTGTTGGTGTCTGAAGAGGCTCCTTAGCACTGTGCTTTCATGTTCAAATAGTGTCTTACACTCTCCGTTTGCTATGTGTCAGGGAATTATAAATCAGGCAGCAGATCACAGGTTTTTTAAGTTGCAGATCTAGTAATGATCAGTCAGAAACTAATTTAGAATTCTGAAACTGTCTGCAGTGGTATGTTAGGGAAGTAACATTGGTTTATATTAAAGAACAAGCTAAAATACTCTAATTTTTAACATACCAAAAAAAGCAAGGATGAATTTTTAAATTATTATTTACCATTTCTGGCAGTGCATCCAGCATCAGTGCTGCCTGACCTTTCCTGTAGCTTGTGACTTTTCCCACTTGAGGCAGCTCAGTGTGGTCTGACATTTGCCAAGCTGCAAAAAGCCCTAGAACGTTTGCTGTCTGTCTCCTGAGTGAAGCCACTAAGGCATCTCTCTGTTGCGCCAGGTTGCACCCAGCCAGCTCAAACAAATGTCAAGAGGCTTGAGAATAGCAAAGAACCTGTTGGGGGGACCACGTTGTGATGCAAAAATCAGAAATTTATCTTGGATCATGCTGAATTTTTGCTGCGGAGCACAGAAAGCCTACAGCTTTAGTTGTGTGAGCTACAATAAGGCATTGAAATTGAAATAATTGAAATGTGCCACAATGTATTTCATTGAGACGCATTAAGGAGAGTGGCTACGAAGTCAATAAGGATATGGAACACCCTGGCTGAAGATTTTAAAACTACTTCCTTACATAGTGTTAGGCTCCTAGCCAATTTCAAAACAAGTTATTTAAGTGCTCTCATTTTCAAAACAATTTACCAGCTGCTTGGCATATAAAAGTAAGTAGGAACTTTAGATGTTTGCCATATCTGAAAATCAAGTTGCTTTTAATAACTTTTCTTAATCCTAATTTCATTTTATTTCATAATATTTAGACGCCAAAATGTTAAGTGGACCTGAAATTTATATTCCTGTCCCTGAAAAGCTTGCTGTGTGACCTTATGTTGTTGTGGTGTGAATTGTCAGGAGAGTATTTTGATAATGCAGTTATTATTGGCTAACATGAGGTCATGCCAAACACTTGGCATTTGAATCCTTAAAAAAGAGGCTATAAGGACCCCAAGTGACACATGTGAAACCAGACCCTTTAAAATAAACTTTTATAATGTTTGTTCTGATACACTCTGTAAGTTTTAGTAATAACCCTACAGTCCTGTTTTCAACACCCTAATGAATTTGTTGAAATCCTTTGTCATAATATAGTGGGAATTGGCACAGGAGTACAAATAGCATAAATGTCAAAATCACATTTTTCTGTCATATGTATTGGTAATGTTTATTTTCCAAAGTAATGATAGTGAATCTTAACTAAATTACTACCTTGACCATGATTTGTAGGGAAGAGTTTCGTGCATAGCAATTCAATATAAGATGATTTGTGCTCACTTTACCACTTCCAACAGCTCTGGAGTGACACTGAGATAATTACTCAGGTATTATTGTAATATGTGTAATTTCTTGAGGTCCTGCTTTTGAAGTGATAAGAATAATTAAAAGGTTATGGTCATAATGAAACAATCACTTTTCATGTGCTCGTGTGCTCATATTAATAGCACACAAGCATATATCAAGTGATGTCCTTTTCTTACTATTTCCCAAGAAGTGACTCAATAGCCCCTTATTTTTAGATCAGATTTTCTTTCTACAGTAACATTCACCAGTGTCAAGATCATAAAGAATTTTTTCAGTGGGGAAAGAGGTCTGACCTGTGACTAAGAAACATTTACAAAGAAATTGAGCCCAGTGTGCAGGTTATTTAAAGAAAAATTGTTAACTTTTGTTGGCTTACCTAAATAAATATTTAGTGTCAAATAAAATGCTGCTCTTTCAAGGGAACAACCTGTTCTTCTGCTCCTCAGAACCATGCAGTGCAGACAGAGTGCATCCCAGCAGAATTCACCTGATCAGTTGTACTTAAACTAAAGTGTTGCAAGAATCATTGAAGAACTCTAGAAAATATTTACAGTTCTGAGGAAGTAGGGTTATGAGATATACTACTGGTGTTACCAAGTAAACTGCTGTTTAACAACTATTCCAGCCAGGAACATAGAAATATGAGTGAGGCAAGGCAAACAGCAGTTTTCCACAGCACATGTTCTTCTTCTTTCCCATAGATTTGTGGTGGACTGAAACGGATGTGCTCTCTGAATTTTTGTCATATCAATAGCCTAGAAGTTTTGCATAAGACTGTTTCTTTTATGTCCAAAATTCTATGATCAGGTTCTTTCAGATACTCCATGTATGGAAGTTGTAATGTTTAATATAAAATTACCTATTCAAAGATACATGGGATACATATTACATGGGATTTCTGATTTAACAGAGTGATAGTACATTGGGCAACACAGTACAAATGCCAGTTACACTTAACAAAATATTTATTGCAATTACAGTGTACAGTTCAATCACAAAACCAGTATGGTTCCCATGAGCACTCTCTATCATATGCTTGCCATCACGGGGCTGAGCGTCCCAGTTCAACACTCATTAAAGCCTGCTCAGACCTGGTGCTGTCTTCAAAATTATTTTGATACTTATTCAGTTTTTATACTCCCCCCCCATGCTGGCATGGCTAACTCAGGGAGACATTTGCACCCTTTTAATGAACTTAGGAAGATGCATTTACACCACCAGTTGATGCATTCACCTGTTGATATCTGTTTAGCTAAAACAAAGTCTACCTTCCCCCTTTGTGTTAAGATAAAATCAGCTTCTTTGCAACAGCTGTGGTCAGTCACACTCTGTGTTATTCCTTGAGCTTCAGAGGAAAATTCCCCTTGCTCACCTCCCCTGAGCTGTGTTCCGTTTTAGGAGTTCATTGCTCAGTCAAGCTTCTCATGTCTTTGAGTGCAGTTCTGATATTCAAATCTGGATATATGCATTCAAACCAATAGCTCCACTACTTAGCATACTAGCATTTCCCACCCCTTCATTATTAAGGGGTTGGTTTGTTTGCTAGTTTATTTCTGAACACATAATTTTACAATATTTATGTGATGGTACACTTACATTGAGCTAATTGTGTAAGTTGGAAAATTTTTTCATTCTCCTGAAAGCTGCCATGAAAAATATTGTTATCCTAAGTAAAAGGCTACATTCCTACTCATTTGCTTGGTATTTAATATTGACTAAAAAATTGGTGTGTTTTATTTGTTAATTAAAAACACTTACTTGAAAAAAAAATTATGGAACTTTTTACTGCTTAGGTGAAATTTGGCAGGGGTTGTTTCAATTTGTAACTAGTACGATTTTTAATTTTTGTTCTATATTATGTTTACAATGCCTAGTTTTATTTTTATTGTTTTCATTGTATAAGCCAAAATTTATACTGCTGTATCATCTAGATAGAACAGACTTGGCTCCCAATGAGCTGCCATAAACACTGGTAGCAGTGTAACTATGGCAGGGTGAAGTACCTGACAGAATACTGGGATCAGGATTTGTGAGGCCCAGACCTGAACTCTCTGCTGACAGCAGCAGGTTTCCTTAGCCTGTTACCTCTGTGAAAATAAAGGATTTGTCTTTACATAGCTGTAAATTACCCTTGCTGGAATGCAGTAGATCGGAGGTATTTATTATGTTTCTATGTTTCAAGCAAAACATTTGTTTAAACTTCAAGTATAGCGTTTAAATATGTATTTCCAACTTATGATACCTATTTCATTATAGTAATGGCTTCTTTCGGAGTAATGTAGAAAGGCTAAGCAATGATCATAACAGGCTTGGTCAGTGCCAGCACTGATGACCGATTTGACAGCTAATGGACCAATATGATGTTGAAAGTTCATAATGTTCCAGTGAGACAGTCATTAAATGCAGTAATGACAGTTTTTTGAAGGGATTATTACTGTTCTAAACTGTATTTAGTGATTTGTAGCAGACATTTCCTTCTTCATATTCCCATTATGAGTCAACTAATTTGGAAATTCAATAATTCCTGTGTGTTTAACAAGCAAATTTCTACCAGTGATAAAGCCAGGCATATTGTGTTACAGTAGCTGAGTAATTCATATCAACTGAGCCAAAAGAATACTTGCCCTTC
>NW_009952162.1:538042-554085 GCF_000747805.2 Chaetura pelagica
GCCACAGAGGGTTATGATCTGTTTCTGCACTGCTTAATTCTCAATGTAAAAGAAGTTGTGAATTGTATTTGAGAATATGAAAAAGGGAGCCTAACAGTAGGGGTTTGTTAACCCTGGAGACTCAAATGCAGCTCTCACCTTCATGCTGACCTCAAGTAACACTTCATTACATTCCTGGAGTATTAGGCTGAAAGCACAGAAAGCTGAAAATAAACCTAGGGCTGAAGAGGAATTCAGACTAGCTCTCAGTCTCTGCAAAGCTACTATATTCAGTCCCTGTCTCCAATCCTGTTTTCACTCATTTTACCAGGAAAAGAACTTCAGGGAAGACATTTCTTGTAGATGAAACACTATTCTACAGATGGATTAGTCCTCTCTTCCAGAATCTCTTGACCTTATCTTCAGTATGAAGTAGTGTCATGCTAAAACACCTCTGTGAATTTAAGCTAGATAACATTACACTGACCAGAATTTTGTGATCATTATGGACAAGGACAGGCTACATCAGTCTAAGTTAATCTGAACTTGGACCAGCATTTTTCCATATTCAGCTTATCCAGTGTAAAATTTGGTTATCTCTCTCGGGTACATGATCGTGGTCAGCCTCATGATAGTTGGCTGGGTTCTTCCCAGCTCATCTAATATAATAAAATTCAGCAGTAAGGCAAAAGCCCAGAGAACTTTGTCTTTGCTCATGGAGGTTGCTTGATTTCAGTGCTTTGAATTCCACTTCTTTAAATCAGTCAAAAAAAAAATTAAAACATTTCAATTTATTCTTCTGCAGTTATTTCAAACTTCTCATGTCTTCAACATATTCAACATATTTATTTGACCACCATTTGTGGCAACATCAAAGCATTCTACCTACAGGAAGCATTCTTAGCCTACTGGAAAGCTGGGGAGGGACTTTTTACCACAGTGTGTTGTGATAGGATGAGGGGTAATTATTTTAAGCTGGAAGATGGTTGATTTAGGTTAGACATTAGGAAGAAATTCTTTAGTGTAAGGGTGGCGAGACACTGACACAGGTTGCCCAGGGAAGCTGTGGCTGCCTCCTCCCTGGAAGTGTTCTAAGCCAGCTTGGATGTGGCCCTGAGCAACCTGGTCTAGTGGGAGATGTCCCTGCCCATGCAGCAGGGTGATCTTTAGGAATCCCTTCCAACCTAAACCATTCTATGATTCTGTATTTCTATAATACTATTATTAGTTAATGCACATGACAAACTGAAAAACTGAGGCATAGAAAAGCTAAGGTCTAGATTGTCAAAAATATACAACGCCCATAAATGATTGTAGACAGTGTGATATATAAGTATCTATAAAAATCTGGGCCAAGTAATTTTTTAAAAAGCATACAGGAAGTGTGTGGTGCAACAGCATGTTAAATTTAGGCCCTTCACCTGGAGGACCATGCATTTCTTTTACCACTAAACTCATTCCCTTACTAATACAGTTGTTACCCTTCAGTCAATGGTTTGGTCATTTCTAATTTTACTTCAAAGAGGGGACTAAACTGCCTTTCATGTGGTTGTGTCTTGAGATGCACAACCCTAAACAGACATTATCACTCCGTATCACAGTAAATAATTTTATTTTCTCATTCAATGAAGCAACATTTTTCATCTTCTTTTGGACAAAAGGAAAAGAAAAGATCTTTGATACTGCTGAAGTATCTGTGTTTTCAAGGCAGACAGCTGTATATATTTAAAGAGAGTAGGAATAAAGCTCATTGCCCAGCATAGTCTGCTTGCTTTCTAATAGCTTCAGTAAGTTTTTCTGAAGAACGTATGGCTTAACTGCTACTAGCTGTACATGCCTCTATTGCAGGTGGGAATGTTCTCTGTCTTGTTGAACACAAATGGTAGGTGAACTGGAAACAAAGAATGAGCCTCATCTTTAATGATATTTTCATTTTTTCTACTGAATGAGCAATTTAATTTTATTTATGTTTACATTTTGCAACAAAATTTCCAGGCAGGTTGTTATTTTGGTATATATACAATAATGCAGCACTTCGGGTATAACTGTTTAAGGTTTTCTGCTATTTTATAGACAGAATACTGGACTAATTCACCAGTACATTTTAGTAGCTTTGTGCCAGCCTGGTGGCACAAAGCAGCCATGAACCTGACTTAACAGACCACTTAAATTGGGTTTATGGCCTCTTTGGGCTGTTGGAATATTGCGAAACAGCTGGAGTGCATTCCTGTTGTATGTGGCCTTAAATTGCTTGCATGCTATGTTGTATGACTGTCCTATGGAGATCTTCTCAAAACTGCATTCTTCTAGTGACTTTGCTTCAACAAACTTGAGCTTTAATTGAAGGCATCTGGTATGTACCACATTAGGTAGCTTTCATGTTAGTAGATGTGGTGTGCTATCATTCATCTCATTTCAGTTAAAAGTGTAATTGACTGGGACATTGTGTGTATCTATACTATTACAGTATGTATCACGCATGCGTTTTCAAAATGAATTTCCAGTCACTGCTCTTCTTGCTTTCTGGTTCGTATCGTGAAACCATTCTGGAGGACACGTCTAATGTCTTTGGAATTAAGTGAAGCTGAAAGCTGTACTCTGGGAGCAGGCCTGCTGCAGCCCAACAACTACAGGACTAGACTGATGTGGGGAACGGTCCATTTTCTCTCCCGCCACATAAGACTAAACAAAATGCCTTTCAAGCCAGCAAAGCAAGAGTGGCACCTTTTTACTAATTCAGCCAAGGATGGACTGGAACAGGCCTCTCGCTCTACCAGATAAGTCCACAGCAAGATAACAACATAAGAGTTATGATAACTGGCAGAAAGATAGAAAATAGCTTAAAGATGCCTCTGACAGAATATGTACCTGGCCAGTGCTAATTGGCTAATTTGGACAGTGGTACTTTGCTTGAACAGTGATTTCTGATCTATAAAAAAGGGGCAAGATCTGCAGGCCGCTGCTCTCTGCTTGCCCGGGACCAGACCCTGCTGCAGGACCTGAACCTGCCTGGAACACCAGCCCCACTCTCCGGAGGAGCTGAGAGGGAAGGGTGGGCTGCCCCGCGCCCACTGCCCGAAGAAGCGGAAAGGGGTTGGGGGGCGCTGCCTATGCCCGCTCCACAGGGATCATGCCCGCTCCCAGGGACCCTGCCAGCCCAGCCTGGACCACACTGGACTGGAGTAGGAGCCTGCCCAGCCTGCGTTTGCTACCTGCTTCAAGACTAGAGCCGAGCCTGCCAGCGCATCCCGGGAACCGCACGCTACAGAAGGAGGGTAAACGCGCGCGCACACACTCTGACTTTCTTACCGGGCTCAACTCCTACCCTTTCACTCCATTGATTTGCACCTCTCCTTCGGAGTGTGCCTTTTATAGATCTCAGTACTTTTGAATCCCTTTTCCGATATACACCTAGCTAGCCTCTCCTGAACCTTGATCCCTTAGTTTGTGTTGACCCTTAATAAACCGATTAATTCATAAACTAATCATTGGTCTCAGTAACAATTTGTGAGCGTGGTGAGAGGGTACTCTGATCTACCCTCTAAGACACGGTCCTGCAGTGGCCGTTCCTCTGTGAGAGGCAAACGCCACGTATGACCCTCGGGCTCATTCACAAACCTCTCCACATTGGGGGGGGAAGTCACGGAAACATCCTGACAGCCAGTAGCCCCCCGGTACCGGCCCGCGACAACTACAATTCATCGAAAACTCTTAAGCCCCGACACTTCCCCAAACAGTGGACTTAAGGTGCTTGCCATTAACTGTTTCACTCTGGGTCTGCTCTTACTTGTACTCCACTACATGCTAATGGACATAGGGTAGAAATAAGGCACATGTCCATTTCACTGTACACCCAGGAGCAATTCTAGGTTGCCTAAATTTAATTAAGTTCTTGCCATAATTTTTATGTGCTTGAGATAGCATTCTAGCCTTTCAAGGAACTCAAGTTGAATTACTTCTTTTATATGATATCGCAGCTGGAATTTTTAATAGATTTTCCTCAATCTTTTCTTTTTTGCCACTTTATAATTTTTTTTGGCAATTGTATTGTAACAATATATTCCGACTCCACTTCTAGGACTTGTTTGTGTGTTCTGTGGGTCTAGAGTTCTCAAAGTCTGTATATACACCAGTGTGTGCACTCACAGTTTCTCTATCCCCTTCTGCCATCATGAATCAGAATCATGAGTTGAGACATCAGATTACTGAGGGACAGGTAGGGACAGTCTTTTTGTATAGGTAACTCTCAAGCAATTTCATACTTAGTAACTGCAAAGACAAACCTTTTTTGTGTCATGCTTCCCAAATGCTTACTGCTAAGGGTCATTTTTGTGTCAAATTCATGGTGATTAGCGTTAGCTATTCATCTCCTGCTCACTAATGCAGTGCTTTCACTTAATTTTGTGTCTTTCTCATCTGGTATTGGGGGGAGATTGAACTAGAGATGAGCTGTCCTGTTGTAGAGAAAATATGAGATTTTCCAACTTGACAGTAGAAGAAAAGGCAATGCTGAAGAGGGATTGAATCAATTAGAGGAAAAGACAATGTGCTGACTTAAGTGCATAAATCACACGTTTACTATTATTGCCCCATGTACTTATATTTAATAACCATCAGCTCAAGCCAGCGTCAATCTTCAAGAACTGCACATTATGAGATGGTAATTAGTAAAAGGGTGTTGCACTGAACATCAGCTTCAGTTTACAAACTAATCGAAGATTTTATTCTTGTATATTACATCGCAGAAATAAAATCTTAAGTTCAGAACAATGTAAATTTCATTAACAAGGTCCGTCCACATCCCCCGCCGCAACAGTCCCATTCTTTAGGCTGGATGGAGATAGTATTAAGAAAATAAAATGTTTGTACGAACAGCTGTTTGATGATCAGCTCTTAGTAGATGAAATTTCAACACTACATGCACATTGCACATTCAAATTATAGTTGCCAATATGAAGAAAAGATATAATTACCCTCTAACAATGACTGATGTTTTCAATGAGCGGCAGTCATCCATGGTGGTTTAGCTGTCTAGGTGTCTCTGTTATTTTAATCTTGCTTTCATCCAGGTCCTTTGAATAGTCCCTTCTTCCATACATCCTTTGAAATACTTTCAACAAACTTTATTCAATAAGCAATAGTTTGGGAACACAACTTTGCTTAGCTAGTCAATTCTAATATATTTTTGTTTAAATGCAAGGTGACAAACAATTATTTGCATGAGGAGTTAGAAGACATTGCCACAATATCTTCCTGGTGTCCTTGGAGGCTCTTCAGGGGGAACAGTAGATTCTGAATTTACCAGATTTTATTCTGTGCAACTTTGTTGCTCTGAATTGAGTTAGATTTGAGTTTTTAAAGCAGAATATATTATAGAGGCAAACAAACAGTAAATATAGGCAAGTTCTTTGGTGAGGCCAATTAATACCCATACCACCCGTAGTCAAAGTGCTGTTATCTTCACTCAGAACAAGGGAGCAACAGGCCTTTGGGAAACCATCCTGGACTCCCTTCCTACTCAACCTTGTTCCTGGATTGTATAGAAGAACGTGAGTTAGCTCAGACTAAAGATTGCCAGATGTAACCATGTAGACAACAACGCTCCAGTTCCTGTAAAAATTTAAGTGGTACATCTGATCTGTGAGCAGAGACACAGCTGCTGTGTTTCCAGTGAATGAGACTCCACAGCCTCGCTGGGCAGCCTGTTCCAGGGCTCTGTCACTCTCACAGGAAAGAAGTTTTTTCTGATGTTTACGTGAAACCTCCTATGCTCCAGTTTGCACCCATTGCCCCTTGTCCTGACTGGACATCACTGAAAAAGGCCTGGTCCTTCTAATGGCTCCTTGGCTGGGTTTGGAGCGGGGGGAGCTTCTCAGCTTCTTACTGGAGCCACCCCTGGGGCCCCTCCCCTGCTACCAAAAAACCCACCAAACCAGAACAATGTCCAGTTTCTAGATTTCATTAGATTAATTAAAAAGCTGACACATTTTTACCAACAATATAAAAATAAATAACAAGTCAATTTTTCAGGTTTTCAGAGGCTGGGTAGCTGTAGCAAGACCTTGCAGGTGTTCATATTATGCCATTAACCCAAAGTAATGGATTCGCACAGCTTGCAGATGCTACACAGATTTTGTGATCTTTTAGGGCCAAATGACATTACGTCTATAAATCACAGTCCGTTTTGCTAGCAATATTAAAACTGAAATCTGTTTTCCATCCTACTGTGAATTCATATTCTGTCTGAACTCTGGAGATAAATTTTATGCTAATGAAATTCTCTTTTATTCTGAATCCTTAAGCATAAAGAGAAATCTGAAGAACTTACCATTGGAAAGAAAAAAATGTTTTTAATCTGAGGTGACTTTTTGATCAAATCCTATCTTTATAGCTTTATCCTGTATGGACTTTGCAGCAATTCACAAATGGCTGTCCATTTACATGGACAAGTACTGATTTATAGTAACGTATTTTTAAAGTTAGAAAGACTTTTAAAGAAGAAATAACAGTGTGGACAATGCATGAGAAACAACACAGTGTAGCAATCACTACACACAGTTAGGATTTGTTAAGCAGCAATGTGTCAATTTTAGAAAAGTGTCTTTCTCAGCTTGAAAACCTGAGCTAGTATCCAAAACTGAACAGACTGGCCAGTAGAGAGAGATGTTGAGGAAAAATAGCCTAAGTTGCTATGCTACAAGCATCTTTATTCCGATTAACATCAGTAAGTTTTATATTAAGTAAGCATTTTTAAATTAGCATTCCTTAGCTTTTCGTTTGTTTTCCCATTAAACTGGTTGTTTCACTGCTTGACATCCATTGAGACAGATACATAATTTATGGTGAGGTTTCAAAGTGCTTGTGTTTATTTTTGTGGTACAGAAATACTCTCAAGACTTGTTTAAAAAGCTGGCATCCAAAGAAACAGTGTAATTCCAGCCATAGCTAGGGTTTGCATGATCTTCATATTGTCAATAAACCCACAACTGGAATATTCCAAAGGAAGTATAAACTTGATTTTTCTTCATTTTTTAAAATCCTACAATTTAATTTGTATTTCTAAATCTGTATGTGGGAGCTTAGTGTTGGGCTCTTACTTTAAAGAGAAAATAATGAATGATTATTTTAGGACCTAATACACATACTGAGATGAGCATGGGTGAACCTAGCCATAATGTGCAACAGCAGAAACTTACTTTCCTTTTTTCTAAGCAGATATTACGTATCTGCTTGAAAAGCAATACAGTATAAAAGATAGTGCATTTGCTGCTGATCACATTCATGTTTCTATGCTTAGGTAAAGTCCAAAAGCGTTCATAGTTTCCCATTAAGAATAGGTTGTCCTATTCTTCAGTGACTCTTGTGTGAAAAAAAACCAACAACCTTGCAAATGGTAAGGAGCTGAAAGAAGAAACATACTAATAAAACATCATAAAACTTATTCTGTCTAGGAGACATGTGGACAGTAGCAAAATATTTCAATTCACTGAAACGCACAAATTGAAGAAAGGAAGTCTCATTGTGATCATAAATTCATTTGTTTTGATGGATTATGTTTTTTTTTCTTGTTAAAGCATGAGTCTGAATCTCCACTCACCTGAATTTTGTCAGTATTTGGAATTGAAGTGTTGGTTCAAGCCTGAAAGTAACTCTCTGTGTTGGCCAAATCACTACTTTGAGGCTATTAAAAGCTCTGTAGTAATTTGAGTAAAGCAATTCTTTCTTGTTCATGTGCCACCTTTGTGCTATCAGATTGTTTCTAAAATATGAGGGTGGAAGATCATAGAATCATAGACTGATTGGAAGGGACCTTAAAGATCTTCTGGTTCCGACCCGCTTGCCATGGGCAGGGGCACCTCCCACTAGACCATGTTGCTTGAAGCCCCATCCAACATGGCCTTGAACATTTCCAGGGAGGGGGCATCCACAACTTCCCTGGGAAACCTGTTCCAGTGTCACATCACCCTCACACTAAAGAATATTTTCCTAATGTCTGACCTAAGTTTACCCTCTTTCAGTTGAAAATTATTACCCTGTAGTCCTATCACTACATGCTCTTGTCCCTCCAGAGTCCCTCCCCAGCTTTCTTGTAGGTCTCTATGTAGTCCCCCTACAATGAAGATAGTCTTCATTTTAATAATAAAGGCTGTAAATACATTAGACAGGAACTACTAATATAGAAATCCCTTTTTGAAAAAATATGTGTGTGCATAATATATGTTAATATTTTTACTAGAAAATAATGTTACATTTTGAGTCTCCAAAGAATTCCCATAGTTGTTTTGAACTTGTGGAAACTTAACCATTCAGTTATAAAACACAGCAAAAGAAAAAGAAGGTAAACCGTTATCTGTGTAAGGTCTGGATTGTTTTGCAGTTATCAACTCTGTATGTAACTATAATTTCTCAAAAATGCAAAATATTTTTAAAAGTTTTCTTCCCAGAAGTTAACTTTATTTTTTCTTGTTAACTTTATTTTTTCTTTTTCATATCTGATATTTTAACACTCCCTTCTGAAAAATATATGCAGTTACATCTTATACATTCAGCTGTTCTACATACTTGCTGTATATTACAGTGGTATGCTATGTATTTTTTTTATTGAAAAATAATCTTATTTATGACTAACCCAGAAATACGTCAAGTAGATTTACAGGAAACATGTAAAATTCATTGCATATGACAAAGGAGAGGGTAAATAATCATTTGCAATCCTATTTGCTCATCCCAATATGATGTCTTTTAATTTTCCATAAGAACATAAGAAACCAGTTAGCAAATAATGGTTAGAGCAACCGCATGGGCTGTTTTGTCTGTCTCCTCACCTAAGTCCACACTGTTTTCAGAATCATTTTGACCCAGAGGTGGAAGGCAATGCTGATTTCCCTTTAAGTCAGCTTTCTCTGCAGTAGACCTGTTCCAGATCTCTGCAGGACATGACATACTTGGTTGATCTAACCCCAGCAATTGCTGGATCTTGTCTCACCAAAATACAATGGACCTTTTTTTCTGGGAACAAACTTAACTCCTCAGTCCTATTGGGAAACTGTTCCCATGCAGTCCATACAAGTGCATGTAGATGCGGGAGACTTGCAGTTTTACCGTAAGGCACACAGCATAAGCATAGATTTATCTAGCTGAAATTATTTAATAAGGAGGATGGGACTCAGCAACACTTGGCAATGGCATTTAGTATAGACATATAAGCGAGAACATGCATAAACATAGATTTCTTCCCATAAGCCTAGCCAAGAGTACTGGCTATTAACAGAACATTAGTGGTAGCATTTTTAGTCTAAATAACAAGGAATTAGCCAGCCACATTAAACAATAATAATTAAACAATAATGAGAGCTACTAATCATTTTTTTTATCAGCAAAACTAGCCTGGACTCATTTTAAAACAACATTTAATACAAGCAGCCTAATGAATATGTAAAAACTGAAAGTTCTGCATAAAACAGAATGTGCTCTGGAAACCAAAGATAATTACTATTTCATGGCTGTTATGCAGGAGCTTCTATAGAGCAGTTCTTTTCACACTTCTTGTGCATGCATAAATTGTGCCAGTATTCTGTTGGTGTCTTCTAGAGACTCAGTTTTGTATGCAGAATGAAGGAAATTACTGATGGATTTTGATAAAGCTCAAGATCTTTGATTGGCACTTTTGATCTTTGAGAAGCCGATCTTAAGAATAAAAATGAAATAATAATAACAAACATTTTCACAAGAGCATAATGGCAAAGGAAGTATCTCCTTTGTCTAGCAGCAACTATTATATGGTAGAGGAGGCTGGATTTATATAGACACTAAAAGTCCTGGCCTTAGAGTGCCTAAAACGTAACCTATAACCATTTGTTTTTTTTACAGTGGGGTAATCCTCTGTCTTGAAACTGATGATGAAGTGTAATGGAAACTGATTATAGTAGCACTGTAGCATTCAGTTCTTTCAGAATAATCAGAAATGGGACTGTGTGTTACTGAAGTGAATGAGCTCACTACTTAGAAATGCCAGCGCAGAGTTCAGAGTGTGATGGAGCGAAAATATTTGCATGCTGCTTGTATGTTAACTTACAGCCTTTCTTCCCAAAGGATCTCAAAGTGTTTGTAAACTGATAGATCATATAGCATCACTTGACCTTTCAGTGGTAAGAAATGCTGCATGCATTTAGTAGCTCAAAACTGTGTAACCAGAAGTTAGCAGAGGGAAGTACACCTGGAGCTTGCACACTTTTCAAGAGCAGAATTCCCAGAACTGTTTAGGATTGCAAGCACTGACACTTTGCAGAAGTTGTGATTCTCCTAATAGGAACTGGTGAGCACAGCTCTAGTATAATCATGCAGTATGCCCTAGAAGCAGTTCCTCTGTGACTGAAGTTATAATATCTATTTTTGTCTTGTCCAGAAGAGTATTTCTAGTAAGTGCCTTTTCAAGCAACGCCCTTCATATGCTGCGTAAAAGACAGTACCTCTTATAAAGAAGGTAGAGACCAAAACCTTTGTATTATCTCTAACCTCAGCTGCCTTGAACTGTATTGAGCTGGGATCCCACAACAGAATTCTGGGTTGCAATCACCATTTAGCTAGTCCAGATAAGACCAGGAGAAGGCTCTTCAGGCCCTTTGCAAACATACATTCAGTAGTAGAGTGGTACAGTAATTACTAACTTTCTTAAATAAGGTGCAGAAAAAGATTTTAAAATAAAATAAAAGCGTAAAACAATACTCCAACTTCTGTCTCTATTTTCTAAGGTAGACCTGGCAATTTAGGCCAAGCTAGGTTCTTCTGTAGCAAGGAGTGTGTCAGCCTCCTCCCTGAGCCCAAATCCTCAGTTCACCTGCTGGGAAGATAATTTTAAAGGTTCGTTACAGAGCTATTCATCTTCAACCAGTTTTATGACCTAGCTGGAGGGAAGACAGGAACAAGCAAAAAAATCTTTTATTGTCCTGTGGCAGCACTCCAATATTTGCTGAACGGTGGCTCAGTTTCAGCTACTCTCTTCTGATCTTCCAAGCAACCTCCCAATAATTAATCCAAAGTATTCATACACCAAACCAGCAAGAAAAAACCCAACCAGGTTTACATTTATTGTACAGTAGCTACAAGTCACTCCCTTGTACTGCACCTTCAGTCATTTAGATAGTGCTGTACACATTATGCGTCTGTGCTTAGAAAAATGGGTACTACAATAGCATTAGTAGAGTTCCTGCTAAACAAAGGCCAAAGCTGATTAAGGCAAATTGTGGCCAGTCAACATGTATTAAGGTAGGCAAACGTTTTCAGTGCAAGTGTTTTTAGTATTCTGCAGCACACCTTCAGCAGCTTCCACTGCTCCCACCTAAGCCTCATTTCTCATCACTCATTTGACATGATGTCTCAGGACTGGTCTAAATCAAGCCTTTTAGAAGTTTAAAGACTATTCATTCACTCTCTTCTTTGATTATCAGTGGTACCAAGGTTTTACCTAAAGATTAGCACAATGCATTTAATGAATATGGAACTTGACGTGGCCAGAATATATTGCCCAATCCCATTTTATATTGAATCTGCTAAATTTTTATTTTTATAACTAATCATCCCTAAATGACAGAAATACCTACAATATATATGAGTATTTTATGGATAAATCCATTGCTACAGAGTATGAGGAATCTGAAATTCTTAGTCCATTTTTTTGTTTGTTTACTTTGCCTTCTACAACACTGGCCCAGTTTATCAAAATTATGTCATCTGTGCTAGGTAGGAAGTAGGCTTAAAGTTAGGCTAGCATCTCTACTGTCCCTGTTTATTAGGCCCTCTTGTGACATGAATATCACTTATTACTACGCCTTTCCTCCAGTCTGGTTTTACTGTAATGCTAAATTGAAATTAATGGAGGAATATTTTGCATTGTCCACTGCTCAAATGTATTTTATTAATATCAATTCCTACTTTTGGAGGGAAGCTAGCTTATATCTAAATATGGCAAAGCAGTAACACGGATCAGGAATAGAAGATTATTATTTTTCAAATAGATGGTATCATAATCAGATTATGTTGATTTTTTATAGAGTTCAATTCACAGTATTTACCTCTGCTAAATTTCCTTCTGTCTAATGCACTCCTGTTATTGCTGTATGTCTTAAGTTTGTGAAAGCAGAAAACAAAAAATAAATGTAACATAATTTACAGTTTGTACATTATCATGTGCAGCATAACCTTGTTTATCTTAATACAGCCTGGGGGATGCAGGCTCACAAGGACTCCTCAAAAGAGAGTCTGAAAATGCCCTCTGTATTGAACATCCGTCTCATCTTTTGTTTTGTTTTTAAGCTTTTCGTAAGTACACTAATGTAGTAGAATTGAATTCCACTTGGCTACCCAAATCAAGTTGGTGAAGTGCTTATCAGCGTTTTTTTATAATATGGTCCTTACAGCTTAGCCCAGCACTTTCTTCTAGCCATAAAATATTCTTTAAAAGTAGTCCAAACATTCTACACAAATTAAGTCACTATAACTTTGTCATGTGATAAAGTAACTTCTATGTGTTTGTCCAAAAACCTGTTAGGCCTAAGTTTTGTCTTCATGAAATAGAAGTGACCACAATATACTCAAAAATAGGCAGAATACAATGAAGTTATGTGGCATTCAGGATGTACAGTGCTTGTTTATGCAGATTTTAAAGTCTTAAATTTTGTATTTAAAAATATTGCAGCCTTTTACAAGTCCAAGTTTGCATACTTTCATTCTGTACAGAAATTGTTGTAACAATAGTATTAGGAATGAAAAATCCATTCTGCTTATGTATTTGGTAATCTTTAACAGGTCGATAAATGTTCTTTATAAAATACAGCAACTCACAAATCTCATTATAGAAGTGCAAGTGACATTCCCCATGAACTGATTTACTCATCTGATTAAATTAAAATATTTCTGTTTATTTCAGGCTTGTATTGAAGTGTGTTCTTCTTTAGTTACACTTGGAAGCATTGTTAAGGGATTTGTTCAGCCAGCATTGGTCATTCAAATGAAAGAAATCAAAGACATTCAAAAAAATTGAAGTGTGTAATTTTATTTCTGTCTTTATACTGTAAAGACCTGCAGGCAGAGTAGTCTGTGAAGAAGCAGCTATAAAATCCAACTGTAACACAAACATACATTTAATCTGTGATGTTACATTGCGGGGACTTAGGATTATAAAAAAAAATAATTAAAAAAATCAAATGTGAGGGACTGTTTCAAATTAATTTAAAGCACATGCAAAGTGGCTAGCTGTCTCCATGCCAAGGTACTGTTGGACAGGGATTGGTTAACAGGTGATGTGAAAGAGGGAGACTCTCAGAGGAGTTATAATGTACATGCTATGGTGTGAAATCTGATGGTTTATGTGATTGTTTCACGATGATCCAGTTGTTGAGGCTTTGGCTCTGTTCTTGTAACTAAGTCTTGCAAATTCAAAATGAAGTATGAAAGTCAAATAGGATTTTTCTTTCTCAGACACCATAGGAAAATTCATAGGAAAATTCTGTTGGCCGAATTATACCATCAGTGATACTTTAGTAGCTCAGACCTCTTCAAGTGCTGCCTTCTGGGATGACTGTATCCCTGCTGCTGGCTGTGGGCCTGAATAGGTGTAACTGAGCAGGATTTAATAAGCAGAGTTCTCAGGAGTGTAATAAAAATGAATGCTGCTCAGTTTCCTGTTTCTGTGCTGTTTATTGTGTGCAAATAGAGAGCAATGGACATGCAAGTAGGCAGAGGTGATTAGAGTCACAGCAGAATTAGATCTGCTGAGCGGGAACATGCTACTCTTCCACAGCTGCTCTTCACATGGGCAGGAAGCTGTGGGAACAAACTTGGGGAAAGCAAGAAGTTAGTATCTGTTGTGCTTTCTGTATTGACCCTGAAGAACTTTTTTGAGTTTTATTCTGAAACACATTTTGAGGATTATCTTAGTTATTTAGAAAGGAGATATTTGTTATTCTGTATGACTAATCTTGAGTCCAGCAAATTTGCTAATAATTGCACACAATTTGCATAAAATCACTCTATATTCTGATAGAATGAGTGACAACTGAATTTAGTACCAGTCTGAAAAATTCTACTGGACTTGGACACAAAATGTGTACCTGTAACATGAAAATGTTATACATACTAGTAACAACATGATAAAATATTGGAAAGTTTGTTCTAATATGATTTCTGATGTTTAGCAATTTTTTGGTTATTTTTCTGTTGCCTGAGACTCCCATATTCTTAGACAATTGGGGTGGAAGTGTAGTCTACAGGAATGTTAAAGTTTTCTGAATTATATACTTGCAGTAGATAACGTTTCCCCAACAGTGTGCACTTAGTTAGAGGATTAGAATTTTTTTTTTTAATTAATATTTTTTTAATGTAAAAGCTGAGTTGTCTCAGCTTTGTTGAACTCTTTGAGTTGTGAGTTGTCCATTATTATTTTTGAAAGTTTAGTGGTCTTTAACATACTTGGAACTGTAATGTGGTAAATGTTTTTATAATTGCTTGCCAAAATTTTCTTTATCTCCTTCTCAGTATTCAGCTTTCATTTTCTCACCTTTTATATTTCATATTAATATATTTTTAAATTTTTTTTTTTGGTAGCTCAAGCACATGTTGTCACACAAGTGCAAATTCCAGTTTTACAGTCACCCACAGGAGAGGAACAGAACTTGAATAGTGCATACATTGCAAATAAGCAAATCTTGAGCACTAGTACTCCATCATCAAAAACCTCTGAACAGGAGAGGCAAAAACCATCACAGTCAATCAGCAAGAGTAATTCTACAGTTTTTAATCACAACCCTGAATATACCCCAAGGTGTCGATCTCTTAACTATTAATTTTTGTGATTGTAATTTTGTATTCATATTTAAAATATTCTTTAACATTCCGAATATGATGAGTGCAAATCCACATCTGTAATATAACTTTCCTGTAGCTTGATTATTGACTGCCTTTACAGAGTGATTGCCTTCTGTAGAATTGCCTCTAACTACTTAGCTAATTTTAGCCTGCATAGCAGTGTCTTCATGTGGGCAGGATGCCCGCTGATTTTCCTGAGGAATTTGACCCGTTTTGTCTAGAATTAAGCACAAAGATACAGTTTATTGCTTTTAAAGTGATCCATTTTCAGTTCTTAAGTTGTCAGATCTACCTTGGTGTAATAAAGAACTCAGTAGTGTATTCAGAGAGAGAGATGTGTCCTGTATTTCTTCTGCACATGAGGACTTCATTCTTTTGTCAATGCAGTTAAAAAGTAAGTTGTGAAAATAAGTGAAAAAACACCTATGAGAAACCAGGGTAAATAGGATCAAAAACAAGCCAAATGTACCATTTATTGAATTCAACATTCTCCAGATTTATTTTTATTTTTTCTAATCTGAGGCTCAGCAACACTGTCTAGGAAAATCTTTACTCACTTCCCATGCAAGCAGCATTTTAGACCTGCATGTATCTGGTTGCTCAGAACTGTTACCTAACTTTGTATTTTGATTGCCAAGATGATCTGACTCCACACAAATAACTTGAGTATAAAGGCTTAGAGAGAAGCCAAAAGAGTTATCTGACTGACTGCCACTGACATTTATAGAGAACTGGGTGACTACAGGGTACTGCAAATCCCAAATGTACAATGTGTCATACTTTCACAATGAGCACAAGTGTGTCACTGGTGTCACAGTATGCTGTGCTTCAGAATATATATGTATCCTACAGAGACTTGCCTTATGAACTCCAAATAAAATAAGATTATGTGCATTATGTTTACAGATCCCTATCTGATAAAATTAATTTTATTTAAATTAATACATTTGAGAAGAATGGTATCTATATTTTGCTGTTAATTGTTCAGGTAAAACATGTTGGTTTTTTTAAATGTAATAACTAAACAGTGCATGCTCTTACCTTAGTTATACCTTCTTTCTGTGGTATATGATCTGTACTATGATTTTGATGTTTGGTTTTCGACATAAATATTTGAGGGCTATTTCAGAAAATGAGAAATTTCACTGAAAGAATGTTTCATTTCTAATGTGATTTCCTGTGTTAACTTCTCTTCAGTAATC
>NW_009952162.1:554099-579553 GCF_000747805.2 Chaetura pelagica
CTTTCCCTATCTTTCCATATGGCATGATCACAATAAGCTATGATTGCACAAAGCATAGTTCTTTTATATTCATTGCATTTCAACTTAGAAAAGTGAAGCTATGAAACTTACCTTAAGTGAGGGGGAGGGAATGCAAGAGCACTGTCTGTGGAATCCTCAGACACATTCAGGGATGCTCTGTTTGTGGTATCTGTTCTGTTAGGAATAGTTTTAATTTAATTTTACATCAATGAACATGCAGCAATTTGCCAAAAATATAGATACTTTTGGTAGTAAAAGGTAAATAGTTTCTTCATATAGAAGGGAATGGTGCAGTTTTTATAAAATTCTTCTGTATGGTCATGAGTAAAAAGGAAAGACTGGAGGTACAAAGAATCAGCTGCTTCATGAAGTTCTATTCTAAGTCTTTCTGCTCTGATTTTTCTAATCTTTGTACTCTTGTTCATCAACTACAGTTTTCTGTACTTTCAAAGGCCTTGATACAGTAATCCAAACCTTTGTTCATTTTTAGATGCTCTAATATTGCTCTTTGCCCTTATTAAGTTTCATTTTCCTAAGACACATCTAATGAGGGAGAGCAATTAAAAAACAGGGTAAGAACTAAGTGAAAGGTCTTTTTTCTCTGCACACATTCTTTTCTTCTTTTACCTTCTTGACATTTTTTTAACCAATTCTTAATCAGAAAGAATATCATAGGCATCTTTCTGTGGATTGTCTTTTAAAGGCTGTACTTTATTTTAAATTATATTCTAAATCTTGTATGTCAGAGGAGTAGACAGGAGTCTGTGCTAGTTATTTATAGGCAGAGCCAGAAAAACCTGAATGCAGGTAGTATTTGGCCAGGGATAAGAATAACTATGGTTGATTTCATGTATTTCTCTAAAATTAATCTGAACTGGGGGTTGCTGGTTTTTTTTGAAGAGTGAATTTAAAAATCACTCTTCAATGAGGCTATAAATGCTGCTCATGTTGAGGTGAACCTTACATCGTGCAGAACACTTGCAGAGTGACTTGGAAAAGGTCTGTTTATGGCCCAGTCCCATGAAGGGTATCTCTAGTGTGTATTATATGTACTGTGTATAAATATATCGACGCTTTGACGATAGTTCATGACTGACAACCTGCGGAGTTGCACTGATTAACTTGATACATTAAGCTAGTGAAAATACATCCATCTGGGAGATACAGCTGCAAATATTATATAATTTTTTTGCTTCCTTATTTTAATAAATGAATTAGAAATACTGAGTGGGCATAAAAACCTAGAATGGCACTCTGAGTCAAACCAAATAGCCTGTTACATTGTTCTACATAAAGCAGCATACCCTTCTGTTCAGTGCCTGTTCTTCCTCACGATATTTTGCTTTTAGCACCTCAGTCTCCCAGTCAGAAGAAATTTCCCTCCTTTTCTCTCCACCCCCAAGTCCTAGCTGTGTGGTTTTCATTAATCACTGCTTTGAAAGACTGATGCGATTTAAGGTAGGAGCTCCGTTTCTGTTCCTGTAGGTAAAGACCATGAAACCCAGTGACTGTCTCTGTTCAGCAAGGGGCAGATGGAAGGAAAGAAGCATCCACCACTTGTAAACCACTGCACAATCTGGATTCTCAGGCCTCACAGTTCAAAGTGTTCTCAGTGACAAGTTGTTAATGATAAGCACTAAGGGCTCTCCTGACCAACGAAAGTGTAGGTATGCATTTCCCTGATCCTCAAAAAACCATCATCCATTTAAAAATTCTGTATCTTGAAAATGGGAATTTATCTTTAGGCAATCCATCACTTATGGTACTGTCCCACTTCTTTCTGTTCTCAGAAGCCTTGTGGCCTGGTGGAAGCACCAGCTTTCACCATCATATTGACAAATAATCCTGGCATTAACATGAAGAAAAGGGGGATTGGAGGGGTTACTGAGACAGGGGAGCAAGGCCGTGAGGTGGTTCAGATGTAAAGGAGCAATTGCTCCTTTGCAGCCTTGTAGGTAAGTTGTACTAATGCTATAACACTGGGGAAGATGTTGTATTGTGTTGTTGGTTGGGTTTGCGCCTTTTCACTGTGAAAATAGGGTAAGCCTTCTTGTAGATATATGATTTCCTGTGATTTGAAATGGGCTATGGTGGAGTATAGTTCCTTGGCATTGTGTATAGTAGGAGAACTGCACATATTGGCAATGAAACATGCAATGCAGTGGTCATGGTTCCTTGGCCTGCAGACTGTTTTGAATGGCCATCACGGTGGCACAAGGCACGGTGGCACAGCTTGCCAGGAAAGTTGCATCACTGTGCAGCTATTTTGTGCTCTGCAAAAGCAAGGTTAGTTGTGACAATAAATATAAAGCTAAAATAGTATTTTTTAATTTATTTTTGTTAGTATTATACCATTTGCAACAGAGGTAGAGTGTTCATAGCTACCATTTGAGTACATCACTGTGCAGATGGCTTCATGCTTCAGGTGCAGAGAAATTAAATGCTTCAACCATGGGCTTAGCCCCTGAACTTGTAAATTTGGTGTTTCTAACTCACAGAAACAGGAAGAATTCTGAGTTCTAGTGACAAGTGATATCATAGAACTCTGATATTGGTTCATTTTTGTCAGCCAAGGAAGTGATGATCTGATTAAGAAATCCTGCTAAACAAGTGGCGATTTGGTGTGATTTGGGCGAGTCCCAAGATCCACATGAGATGGCATAATGAAGTTTCAACAAGACTAGACTTGAACTATATTCTTTCTTTTTTTCCCCCTCAGATTTAGACATTGACTAGCACTGCAACTGCAGATGTTTGAATTGTGTTATGTTCTCTGGATTGATGTGCCTGTCTAGAATAGTTTTTTCCATTTTTGTATTTTCTTATTATTTCACTTTAACCCTAGGGTTTTTATGACAGTGGATGTACCTATTTTATCCTGTGCAGTTTTTTATAAATGCGTAATAAAAAGTTTGAGGTCCAAAGTCTCATGTTATCTATAAAAGCATGTACAGATGGCAGGCTTTTTTATATGGCTGACATTTTTCTTAGCAAGACTATGTCATCCACTAAATTATTACTGCCTTTGTTTTTCATTATTACTGGATGGCAATGTTTCGTGCTTGTTTTAAATCTGATAGATCCTTAGATGAATCGCACCTTCTTCCACAATGTTGCTTTGTGCTAGGTATGATAGTGGTAGATATAGGTCTTTTAATACTGTGTGAGTTAGTGTAATCTGCGTCCAGATAAAAAAGGGTGATCAATGTGCTAACAGGTTACAGTCCTAGCTTAGAGAGTTTTTAAAGTCCATTGAAAAGTTAAGGACTTGGTTTTCATCTGCGAAGTATTAAAAATCCAGCCCCTCAAATACTCTGGTTTTGGGAGGTGAGGTTGAGAGTTTGTAAAATATGTTACTAAATGCTTTGTTTAAACAGCTATAGAAATTCTACACTTTGACATTTCTGAGAAATTAGTAGAAAAGTTATGTTTACAGAAGACACACACCTGGGTATGAGAAGAATGGTAAATGAGATGTTTGGCTCCTTTTACCTCTCATTCACCAAGTTACACTGCCTGCCGAAGCAATCTTATTGCAGAGATTGTTTTCTCTAACACTGGTAGCTACATCTGTGTAATTATTATGCAGTCAACTATTGTTGACTTATCAGTGAAATAAGTCCAGGTTAAACAGCAGCTCTTTGCAGTGGAGATGATAGTTATTTTTATCTGAAGTTATTCTTGCATTCTGGTCTGCAGTGCCATTTGGCAAACAGGAATCAAGAGAGCTGCAGGGACCACATGGCTGGAAGTGGTGGGAGGTGGAGAAAGAAGCAAACACACTGGGTATAGAAACAAGCCTGTGGAGCTTTCAGTTGATTCTTTGAAAGGGAAACTTCTACTTACATCTGAATGAGTCTGTAAAATCAAGAATCATAGAACATTCAGGTCACACATATCCTAAAATAGTAGAGATCTCTCACACATACCATGTGCCAACTTCAGGGGCTGAACGTAGGATGAGAATAAAAGAAAAATAACAACAATCAGTCTCAAAAAACATGACATGATTTTTTGTTTGTTTGAAAGAGTAGAAAGTAGGAAGAAATAGAGAAGAAGAGCTGAAGTATGCTTATACCTAAGTTTATTTATTTCAGCTACTCCTTTTGATGTGCCTGTGAAATTTATCAAGTTAGTTTTATTTGTAGTAGTCATTAATATGGGTCCTGCTAATGTGGGAAAGGCAAAAAGGTAATATTTTAAGATGTTCAAGATCTTTTTATGGTACAGTGAATTTTAAATAGTAAAATATATTTTCATGCTTCTTATGTTACCTTTTTTGTTTTCCTTCTTTATACTTTGCCTACTTCACTTCAAAATAAATAATTTACTGAGATTGTTAGAAATGCCCCTAAAAACTTAATGAGAATGATGTATGATAGCTTTATTATTCTTTTTCATTTATAGTAGATATAAATCTTTTCTGATTGTTTTTAAAGAAAAGAAAAATCAACTGAAAACAGGTAAATTTATATTAATGGTAGCTGTAACTTATCAACAGGGCATATTCTCTGAAACTTTTTTCCTATCTTAGATAGATAGATAGATAGTTGTATTCTATCTCCAAGTTTCTCTGACTCTCACTGTTGTGAAGAAAGAAAATTATTTATGAAGTACTCCAGTTAATATCAGTCTTGATTTACAATTTTGAGGAAATACCTTCTTATTTCCATAGTCCAGTCAACAGTCTCTGAATCCCACTAGTTATTATTTGAGTTTACATTGCCAGGATACAGACAGCAGTGGCTTTTCCCTCCAAGAATCTAGTTGTTCTTCTAAGTGTGCTGAGAATAAAGAGGAGGTTCATGAAGATGAGCACAGAATAAAATCTGAAGGTATAGAGTTTGTCAAGCCTTCTTTAGACAATCTAAAGATTATGCTCCCTTTATTGATCAGAATCATTACCATAGTGCATTTTCTAAAATTATTTTTGTTTTCTGTAAGTCTGGAGGAAAAAAATAATTTTACCTGTCATAGTGAATGGGTGGTGACAGCACACTGATTTCTATGCCTAGAAAGATTAAGGATGCTTCAAGAGCAGATCTTTTAAGTTCATAATTCATGGGATATTTCCATCACATTCCTAATAAATACTTTGGGATCCAGAGACCTGGGAATAGATGTCATCATAACAGGTTAGGTTCTGTACATAAAATGTGCAAGCATTTATTCTAAAGGGATGGAAATATTAGCAATGACATGAGGACAGCAGGCATGGACATGGAGAAAAACACAAACCAGCTACTTAATCATATACCAGCATCTTTTCTAAGTGTTGCAAGCTATATCTTTCAAAGTTCAAGCTTTCTGACTGAGGTTGAAACATTTTCCCCTTTTTAAATTCACTTCTACATACTTTTAAGAATGATCTTGCTATTCCCCCCACCCCCTGACATAAATATTTGGTTTCATTCGATTTCTCCTTGAGTAGACAGACATATTTTTTCATATTCAGTAAAAACTATCTGTTCTCCTCTCATACCCAGCCCTCCAGTGGTATTCTTCCAAAAGCAGTTACATTTATTAGTTGCAAATGTATGGGGTTTTATATTTTTTCCAATCTGTACATTTTTTTAAAATGTGTTTGTTTAAAAAGAAGAAAATTTCAACACCTACCATGTCTTTGCTAGTGTGGATATGGTCAGATAAGTAAGTCAGCATATTTTTACATATCTTATTTTCTACAACATATACTTCTGTTTGGAAGTCAAGTAGTATTTTTGTGTGTTTTTTTCTTCTCTGAAGATGTATTTATCTTTTAATACCTATGGCCAGTCAGAGGACAAAGAAGTGTGAATGTATCACCAGAAAACCAGGAACAGTTTCTCCTTGGGCATTGTTTTATTTTATTATAGTGATACAAGCCAACTAAGTTCCATATAATTTGGGGGAACTTAAAATACCTTCTTTCTGAGGCTTGTTTTGTTTCCATTACTGAGGAGAAACAGCCATTTTAAAAGCTCAAGTCCTACAGTAAATAATTCATTACAGGTAAACATTGGTATTGTCTATATAGGCAGGCTATAACATGTAGTAATGTAGTTACAGGATCTGACAGAGAAAATAATGATGAACAGTATGTGGCTCATCATCATAACCTCCTCCAGTGCTCTGCATGGGAGGTTATAATTATGTGAAAAGAAAACCACTTGATATAACTCACATTGCATTCAGGCAGTCCTGGCATCTCTTGCTAATAGACTAGGCATAATATCCGAGAGATGAGAAAATAGAAATGCTTCAAAACTCAATTACTGCTACAGAGCAGTAGAATATATACTGGAAGAAAATCTTATCAGAGCACTATATGGTACAAATTTGAATGGAACTATCTCTTTTTTATTTAAATGCAATCATTTTCTAGTGTCATTTGTTTTCCATGAAGTGTAAGTATCTTGGAAAATACTCATAGCTTCAGCTATAAAATAAATACAGCAAATACATGTTTGTGTGCTGAGTTCAGAATTTAAAATCGTGACACTGAACAAATCTTAGAAAAACAAAACCTGGAGCTTGTACCTTTACTTAAATACTTTGACAGTGATATTGTCAGCATGGATTGTTACAGTTTTGAGGAATTAGAATGAAAGTGGTAGACTGAAACACCAAGCTGACAAGTAAAAAATGCTAAGGTTATTAATACGAATTGAAGGATTGGAAATACTGACCCAACAGCGAGTTTTCCTTGTCGGGTTTATCCAGCCATTCTATCCATAATTGGCATTTAATCAGTAAAATACTCTGTGGAGATAAGGAAAACAATATTTAATTATTGAAGATGTGGTGTCAGAAATGTGAAGGGCTTAAAAATCAAATTTTTTTAATGTGCCATTAGTAGCATGCCTGAAAAAAAGAAAAGTCTTACCCTTCTAATGATCAGATTTAAGATGTTAAATTATGGCATTACATCATCTTAAAAGGTAGACTGTTCAGTATTAAAAGCCAAAAAACCCCAGGATTTTAAAGGAAGAAATGAGAAGTTGCATATCGTTAGCTCGGTTATCTAAGAAGTGATAGTGAAGAATTCCTGGAAGAAGAATGCTAGCTCTTCAAATATTCATCAGAACCTCATAGCAGCCTATGGGCTGCATTGCTAAAAAGGTTCATTCTGTTTCATCATCTTTGAAAAGCTGCCACAAAAAGCAGAACTGTGACTTCCAATAGCCCAATGCATTTTACAAATTTTAATTTTTTTTGCTGTTCTTGTCCTTACGTTATTATAAATACTCTATGATTCCTATAAGCAATATGTCACTCTAAAAATGGTAGCATATGCAAGTTTCAAAATTAACAGTTTGCAGCTTTGTAACAATTAACCATCTGCTTATAGTGCTGTGTAGGAACTGAATGTGTTTCTGTGGAAGTCAGGAAAATATTAGAATAGTGTACCTGCCAAGCCTTAGTCATGAGTTATCTTACATTGTAATTTCTTAGTCCCATGAGAGCAGCAAGAGACAAAACCACATCAAAGTTGCAAACTGAACTTCCCCTAAACATTTATTTTAACATAATAGTATTGGTGGAGTAATGGACAGAGTTGATAAAGAGCAAAAATTTTGTGAGTGCAGAGCAAGTCCTGATTTGATTGTAGCTTCCTCTGGGTTTGGACACATGAGAAAGAGTAATTGCATAGCATCCCTTTTAACCATAATCCTTTCATCCGTTCCTGCAATGTATTTATGCAGTACGCTAAAAAATGTGAGGTTTTTCATTTTTATTTTTGTTAGTAGCATGAATACAGACTTCATATTGTTATGCAGTGGCATGTGTAAAAAGAGAATTTAAAAACTCTTCCTGTTGCCCTGCTGCGTGGCCCTTCCTAGATAACTGTGTAGACAGTATCAAATGTGGGAGGCAGAGTTTGTATGATTTTCTCTAACCATATTTGTGCTTGTCATAGTAAGGTCATAGGGGTGTAGGTCTATTAAAGCTTAGAATATGATAAAAACCCTCACATTTTCCTGCGTATGTTACTTTAAGCACTGACATTTAATTCTAAATAGGTTTTCAAAAATCTGCCTAGCTAAAATTGCAGCTAAGGAAGAGTGATCAAAGAAATATTTATTCCCCTTTTCTTCTGTTCCCAAAAGAAGCCTTTTCATAGAATCATAGAATCTTAGGGGCTGGAAGGGACCTCGAGAGATCATCTAGTCCAACCCCCCTGCCAGAGCAGGGTCACCTAGAGTACATCACACAGGAACTCATCCAGGTGGGTTTTGAATGTCTCCAGTGAAGGAGACTCCACAACCTCCCTGGGCAGTCTGTTCCAGTGCTCTGTCACTCTTACAGTAAAAAAATTTTTTTCGGATATTCACCTTGAACCTCCTATGCTCCAATTTACACCCATTACCCCTTGTCCTATCACTGGTCATCACTGAGAAAAGCCTAACTCCGTCCCCCTGACACTCACCCCTTACATATTTGTAAATGGAATCAACCTCTAAGACTGTTTTGGGTTGTAGTAGTTAAGACCTAGGAAAAAGTTGACGTCCTATATGCTTCTGTCTTAAAACGTGCCATTGTTTAATACGGAGGAAAGAGAAATAGAATGAGAAGAAGCTATTAGGAGGCTAAGTCCTGGGAAAGTCAGATTTTGGTGTGATCTAATTTCAGCTTTTAAAACCCATGTTAAAATAGTTCAATTGCACAGGTTATATGTAGGAGGTGGTGCTCCTGCCCTTACTTTTCCATTAGTACCCGTCTCCTGGGATAGCTTAGAATATCCCTGATTTCTGAGGAGTTAGAGAGCCTGTACCATTAGCAACAAATAAATTAGCTGCCCACATAGTAGCTCCCCATAGAGACAGTAATTTTGCCTTCCTGTGCCAGTATAAAGTAAGGTATCACCGTATCATTTAGTGCAACAGAAATTCCATAACATAAAAGGGTAGAAGTTTTCCAAAATAATTCACAATGTTCATTGCTAGAGAATAGTAGAGGTTAGACTTCTTTGTCAGTCGTATCTGCAGAAAATTCTCTTCCACACTATTTCTTTGTCCAGTTTCATCTGTGCATCCTAATCCTAGGAACCTTTCCTATTCTAGGTTGAAATCCTACTCTTCATCTGTTTCTTAAGACAATTTTAGGTGTATCCATGGTGCCTGGCTAGCAGATTGATTCATTTCCTTGAGAATTTGTCACAAGCTGTGCAGACAAAGCATCTTCATTTAGAACAAACTGTTATTCAAGCTCAAATCACTCTTGTATCTTGAATTAGTATTTTGATAATGTGGGAATGGAAACTTTGTAGATGCATTAAATTGTTAGCTCTGAGCAACAAAGAAAATCTTTCTTATAAATAATGTATGTTTAATTTGACAAGATTCTTTCAGACTAAGAAAATCTTGGGCCATTCAATAATCTTATTGCTCTGGTGCCTCCCATCAGATGTCCAGAAGAACAGCTAGATTGCACTGAAAATAAGCAAAGCTTGTAAGAATTCTTGCTACAAAAATTACCTCATGGAAATTTAATGTGTATATTGTATATTGGAGGATAAGGTTTACATCAACATGTAGTTTTCAAAAGGGAAAGCAAGACTATTTAATAGCACATCAGAAATAGTGTGAGATGAAAAGTTACAGTTTGATCACACAGTCTAAGCTAGAATTGGATAAAGGTTAAAAGGGAAAGGAAGGTAGAAGTGAATGGGAAGAGAACAGTTAAACCAGAAGAGGAGATCTTGACACTGAATCAGTCTTTGAAAATAAGATGGTAAAATGACCCACCATGTGCAGACAGCAAGAAAAAAAGGGCAACACAGTGAAAAAACAATTCATCGGTAGATCACAGAGTAGGAAGCCATCTGCTAAAATGAAAGTAATAATTTTATCCAACAAGGAAATGGTAACAGCTCTAATTAGAGAAGAAAATTGAAAAACAAAAACAAATGGGATAGAGGCTTGACATTTGATCAGGGAAGGGAGAAAACTTAAATGCATAATGACTTTGGTTTCAGATGTACATCTGGTCTCCATGTTGGAGGGCAGACATAGAAGAGTCAGCTAGCCACAAAGTACTACAGCTGAAGAAGTCTGTCTTAATTAGGAATACGTTTCATACATGGGAAGAAAAGGCTTCATCTTTTCTCTATGTAAAATACCATTTTACAGTTAAGCCACAGTGAACTAGTCAGTATGAACTGATCAGTGGCTGTGCATTCCAGTTCAGCTTGCAGTGCAGAGTAAGTGTGCTAGTGCCTTGGTGACAGCAATAAATTGTTACTGCATGAGATCTGTTAGACTAAAAGCACTTTTTACACTCTTTTTTAGGAGCAAAAGGGAACCCAACTCATACATGGAGGCAAGGATCTGTTGCTAGAACAATTAATATTTTTAAAGTCTAACAATCCAAATTAACTAAACCAAAAATCTTTATTGACGATATCATTAAAATTATAATATTAGAAAACTTTCTACTGATGACTCTTTTCTCCTTTTGAAGTTTGCAGTGTTCCTTTGGATTGTAAAGTTGGTACTGAAGTGGAGACACCCCCAATTTGCATCAACATCCCCTTCTCCAGATAAAGTATGATGCTCATGGTGAAGATTTCTCCCTGGTCAGGCTTGGGTCCACCCAGGGCTCCATTTATTTGTCTTCTCATCACAATCTAATTCTATCCCATCACCAGTCCACAGCTAAAGGCTAAAAATTGCACAACTGTCTCTCCCATCCTCAGTTAACCCAAAGGGCTGCTGCTTGTTTTGCAGGGACTACAAGTTCTCTTAGCCCTTCACTGTCCATGGAATTCACCGAGCTGAAGTTCATCCAAGTCAGGCACCAGTCAAATGGCTACTGGCAAGCATTAGCGATAATAAAACCAGCTCATGCCCAGGCAAACCCAGACAAGTCCTGACAGTTTGTTCTGTCAGACTGACACAAAGCCTGTGTCTGAGCCAGTGGGGGAAAGCGCATGACAAAAAGTCATGCTTTGGAGCATACCTCTGCCTTTCTCCTTCAGATAAAAGTGCATACCTTTGAATAAGGCTGTTGCATCAGTAAAAGTCCAAGATGGTTTTAGAAGCCAAGGTGAAATAAATTTTATCAGCAGTGAGAATCAACATGTGTGTATTAATTCCAGTAAGAGCTTACTACTGGTTACTATGCAGGTTGTTCTTACAAGACCTGAAGTATTGTAAATACATGCTGTGGTGTTCTTTGTCAACAGCTTTTTTTTCCTTCTGATATTTTTAGTACTTATAATTGTCTAGATACTCATTTTACTAATGGCTGGGTTTTTTTAAGGGTTGTACGCTTTATCTGCATGGATCAGAAAGTATGTGTCCATGACAGAAGTAAAAATATTTTCAGATTGTATAATATTCCTTGCATCTCTTGTGTGTTTGATTCTGCTACATCTCAGCTTAGTGCCATGCTGGTCAAGTAGCTGTATTATCCTTCAGGAAAGACATGTTAGGTAGAATGTTAGTCAGGTTTTTGTGGTCTGATTTCCAGAAAGTAACATATGAATGAGTCAACTATAGATGAAAAGTAATTAACAGAATTCCCTCAATAGTGGAATTAATGAATGGGATGTGTCATATATTATTTGTCTATTATAGGGCTACCTCCTCACTGCATATCCTCTGATAAATCTAATAATCTAGAGGCAAGCATGATACTATTAATATGCTGCTAAGCATCTCTTGATAGGTAAGATGCTTGATACTCAGTAGAAGGCATAATGGCCCATTACTTTTTTTCCTAGATACAGGCTTAAGTTTGTAACCCTCTTTTCCTGCCTGGGTTTCACAAAACATGTAGTATCTCAGCTATCTAGGAAACTTGAGCCCTCTTCAACTTCATCTGATGTTGAGTTGCAAAGTTTTAGTGTAGATAAAAATAAATCAACCAAATGATGGAGAGAAAAGGAGACTGTGCTAGTGATCACAATTTCCATGTAAAACTGCTTTAAAAAATAATCTCAAACTGTGAAACATTTATTTCTGCATAGATAAAAAATTAGGTCATAGCCCTTCTAATGCTTTTACTAGAAAATGTGTAGAGAAAAATGAGACTCCTAGCTGAGTGCAGGGAAATGAAAAAAACCCCTACAAGTGAGAAGAAGACTTTTTAAAGTAATTGCAACCAAAAGAAAGGAGGAGGAATTGTAACTCATTGATGGAAAGATTTCAAGATGTTTTATGGTATTGGAAAAAGGCTAGCCCCAGAAAACAAAAAAAAAAAAATAATTAGTTCATTAGTGGTTATAAAATGGAAACACTGCATTAATATTTTGCATCCGACAGTAATTTCAATAGTAATTTCAATTTCAATAATTTTTTGGAACTAAACTTGATAAACGTGAAACAAAGAGCTGATGGCGTGTGTTGTATTTAGCAATTTTATTATTCATTTTTCAAGATTTATTGCTCTTTCAGGACCACTTCCTTCATGGCAAAATTTTGTCATAAAATTATGCAAGAAAAGTCTGCAGTCAGTTACATTTAGATCTTCTGAAAGCTTATTCCATATTAATGCTGGTGTGTCTAGAAGAATCTGGGTCATTTTACCCACATCTCAGCATCTCTCTGTGTTGAACATCAGTACAATAAAATCTTTGGAGATACTGAAACATAAAGTACCAGAAAACAAGTCAGTTAAGTACAATATATGTTGATATATTCAAATATCTATTGATCAAAGCATTGCAAGAGTCTATTTTTTATTGGACATGCTAGACTGATCACCAGAAATGCCAGATGGAGTTACTGAATTGAAGAAGAGGAAAGGGCATAATACACACTGAATATTTTAAAAAGCAAGACAATAGAACAAGTACAGAAAAGTTAGCAAAGTTTTGCAACACTAGAGAAGTTAATCCACTGAGTTTTAAATAATTTCTAATTATAAACGGAGCAAATAATTTCTATGTCTTCTAAATACCAAAGAGAAAATATTATCTTCATGCCAGCAGAAAATCTGTACACATTTCAGATAATAAAATTTGCATGTTGTGAGAATGGTATGCACTAACTTTTTCCTCAGAAAGAATTTGCATTCAATTACCAGTACTTTTGAGTTTTCTGTAATTGTCTTTTGCTCAGAAAGAACTTGAAAGCCTTTGTGCTTGTTGTGTGTTCAGTCATCCCTCACAGTGACTGGTACTGTGCCCGCCTTATAAACAGGAATCTGGAGACCCAACAAAATAAATGCATTGCACAAGTTTCTAAGGAGTTCTCATACTGGACCAGCATTCTGTCTACTTCTGCAGTGCTTCTCTGCAGGACAGGAACTCATAATAAATAACTGAGGAATCTTGATCATGAAATTCGCCTTCTGCAGCAGTCCAGTGCAGTGCCCCTGAGATGAAGTGCAGCTTATCCAAAATAGTAGGGTTTGAGTATGACTAAGAGCAAGGTGACTTGTGATAGTAGTTTTCAGGAATAAGAGTGACCTGCATCCATAGTGGTTTAGGAAAAAAGACTGGGCAAAAAGATGTATCTTCGATCTTTTCAATATCCTGAACACAAATTCTCCTTCAAAGTAGAGTGTAAGGACTGGAATAGCTTCTATACTCCCAATGCACAGAATTTGTGTAGGAAAATGCATTCTCCAAAGTATTCAGTTCTCTGGCCACAAACTGGCTGATGGAATATTTTCCTCCATTAATATGAAATGCAGAATTCTGAACACTGGAGTTGGTTGTATGATGTCTTTTAACTTTTACACAGGTGAAATGCCGAAAGTGTGATCCATTTCTACCATTGCTCAGTTATTTTTTCTTCTCCAACTTTTCATATTTCAGCTTGTCATGTAAGCCCCTTATTTTTGTCTTACTCCTTGATTTTATCTTGGGTTTTGGTTTGTTTCAATCTTTATACAACTCTATTAATTTTCATATTTTGTTGAGGGCAAGGCAATATGGATTTTATTCTTTTACCCAGTCCCTGTGTAATCTCTCTATGGCATGGTCACTGGGTTTTTGGAGAATTTTTTATCCTGAGGTAACAGCTAACTGAGTGCTCCTGTCATTCTGATTCATATAATTTATTTTTAATATACATTAAAAAATGTAAAAGTGAACTAGATTTTGTTCTGTTAAGATGTAAACACTGAAATGCCCTTTATAAACTTAATTTTAAAATATTGAGGAGAAAGACCTCAGGAAAGAGACAACCTTGAACTGTGCTTTAATTATAATTACATTAGGCAATTAAGTAGTAAGAGAAGAAGGTAGTCTAGGAATTTCTGCATATAGAATAAATCTGGACTTTAGTGAAGTAAAATACAGTATTTTAGGAATGCTGGTATAATAATACTGAACTGAAACAAAGGAAAAATTATATTTGTTTATGCTGACTGTGTAATTCAGTATTTACAAACCATTTATGATAAATAGCACAGAATGTACAAGGCAGAATTTGCAGCAGTAAGTGTTGCAGCATTCCAAGAAAACATATAAGGTCAATTCTGCTGTGGTCATAGGACTCAAGGATAACTTGATTTGGTCATCTGGTACAATCACCTCCTCATTTATGAACCACAGCATATTCTTCGATAATACATTGAAATTCATTGTTCTAGGTGCTGTAAAAACACTCTGCAAAGGGGTAGTTTGTCTCAGAGTACCTTGTCTTCTAAGTGATGAAACTAAGGGAAGGAATTCCACAGAGCAGCTCATCATAGAACTAGAAATACAGACGAGATCAATTCCGTCACTTCTGCCCAACCACATTCCCTGTTTTATAAGGACAGTTGACACCGGGGTCTGATTCAGAGCTTGTCAAAACTAGTGGGAGCCCTTCAGTCCACTCTGAGCCATGCTGAAGCACTTGCTAAATCAAAGCTCACAGCACAGTTGTGGGCTTTAGTCTTATTGTAATTTCAGTGACAGTTAAGAGATTCTCAGCCTTATAAATGCTTAGACCCCAAGGCAATGGCAACAATGTACATAGAAGCATTTGTGCATGTTTATTGTATCTTTTCTAGAAGGAATAAGTTATTAAGCTGCTGAAACTTAAATAAGATGCTAGAAATATATTAGAATTTACATGTGCAGTTTAACACATAACGCATTAACTGAAAAACTGGTCTGCTTTCTCTGAATTCTAAATATGACTCTAAAAGGTTTGATTTTGGGGGCTTTTTTTGAGAGGTCAGGCAGCCTCTACTTCTCCCTCCTGAATAAGGGTCCCATTAAAAAAAAATTTCTGGTCAGTATTTGGATGGCTGAGAGGCCAGGTGCAGCTAGGCTCTGGTAGAGAGGGTGCTGTCTCAGATGGATGACATACATGCATGAGCACAACCTCATAGGTTGTTCTCATGGCCCTCATTGGCACAGATATTCATATAAAATCAGGTATTGTTTGTTGTGTTTTGGTAACCTTTTTCACCATTTACTAATGGTTAAAAGGGAAGAAGCTTAGTGCATAACATAAGTGCTCTTACTCCCTAATGTAACAGGAGTCAGGGAAGAGGTTTCATGCTAAAACCTGATTTTCCTTTACTGAAAAAAAGTTTTGCCTTTCTCATGGCAGCATGTTAAGCAATGCAAACACCAGACATCATTACATATGCAGGTTTATCACAACGCTGATATTTAGTTTGACTGGTTTTGCTCAAAGGTCACCCATTCATCATCAGTAAATAATGAATAAAAGCCTAATGAGTAGTATCTAATGGCAGTTAGCAAATAAAGCAAAGCCATAAACAAGTCTATGCATCTCGAGCTTTGCAAGAACAGGCAGAAGCCTCAAGACTAGACAGCTCTGGATCTCTTTTAAGCCTGCTTAATGTGGTTCCTAGCTGGACTGAGGTATTATGCCCCTGTGTTTAGGTCTGGATGTGTATCCTGGATGGAAGACTTTCTTTGTGGATAGATAAAAGTCAACATCTGTCATTCAAAGTGATGTATTTCTGTTTGTTAATCAATCACTAAGTATTTAACCAAGAAAAAACAAACAAGCAGACAAAAATGTTATTTGTTTAACAAATTACGGGTTTTCCCCAGTCTCTTTCGTGCTACATTATTTTAAAAAGGTACAGAACATTTATGAGCTCACGTGGCACCTCCTGTGACAGATGCTCCTTTGTCTTCCCTGGGAGATATTTCTCTGAGCTGTTACTAGAGGTCACCACTGATGTGTGGGCTCAGCAGCGTCCTGAGGGTGCCTGTTCCAGGACTTCACTGCCCTTACCAATAGGACACTTTCACAAAAGTCCCAACTTGTTTTTCTTTGCTCCAGTTTGATTTATTGCCTACTAACTGCATGAATGCTATGCAGACTGCTCTCCCAGACTTTGCAGAGTCTGTTTTCCAGCTAAACATGTTACCATGTCCCTTAGCCTTTTATTCCTTAAGCTAAATACTGGCAGTTTTTTCTATCTGCTGCAGAAGTCATGTTTTCTGAACCTCTGATTATTCTCATTGCTATCCAGTGGTCCCTTGCCAGTTGTCCTCTCCCTTCCCCCATTGCCTTCCTTCTCTCTTTCCTTTTACTACCTGTTGGTTTTGAGGGTTTTTTTGTGATGAAGTGCCCAAAGGTTGAAACAGAAACAATTCCTACACTTCTCTGAGAAGTTCTATTGTCTTTATATCCATCTTTACAGTGTTTGTCTTTTTCATGGCATTGTTGACTTGTGATGTTCCCCACTCTTCCGGCTTTTCCTGAAGTGTGATTCACCAAATCTCCTGGCTTGTATTTGTGCTTTTCATCTGTCTCTGCTCAGCAATTGTAGGGATAGGCATGTTATTTTATGTGTTTTGAAAGCTTAATTTGTCCTGGATGTTTAATTCAGTTAAATTATGGGATTTGCACATGTGATAGCTAGCACAGTGCATGTGTAAAACAATTTATCAAAGTATTGATCCCTTCTGAGCACAGGAATTAAAATCTCACTGTGTCAGGGCTCTGCACAAAAGCAAGGCCTCTGTTTGAGAAGCCTTGGAATTTTAGAGAGATTTTCATGTTTCCTTCTAGCTGCTGTAATTTAAATTATTAAAAGTAATTGGAAACTGAAATTTTAATATCTACTGCAGGGCTATAATGTATTGTTTTTCAGTACAGCCTCACTGAAGTACAAGCATTTCTCTTCCTTGTCATGCAAGTGCTCCAGATGGCCATTGAACTGGGCTGGTGGAGGTGTGGTGGAACAAGTTTTCAGAAGACTGTTTTTCTCTTCTGCTATTGGTACTGAACATTGTAACTGAAATGCCATTCACTGAGCTGTTGCCTGTTGCTTGGGTCACTACAGGGCTGCTAGAAAAGAAAGCAGACAGATGCAGTGATGCAGTGCAGAATTACCAGAATGAAAAATATGTCTTGTCTAATAAAACAGACCACATGTTAGTAAAATAAGATAAATCAGAAACATGCATGTGCTAAAAATATGTACACATATAAAAAAAAATATATGCACCTCTACATGCATAGCTATATATGTAAAAACATGATGCTTATATGTATTTTAGATACACATGCATACATGCCTACATACATCTACATATTGGAGCAAACAGTCATCCTTTTGAGATTCTTGTTTTGTCTGCCTCATCTCTGAACAGGGTAATACTCCATACATACATTTAATACAACACAGGGAGTTGATTTTGTTATTAAATTAATTATTTTTGTTTTGGATTCCTTCCCCATCTTGTAAGGTTTCCTAAATAAATAAGCTATGACAATTTGGAATTCCCTCGTTTTGATGCATCTCGTTACTCCTCATCTGTCTCTGACTAAAAAATCCCTTTACAGGAAAAAAAAACAACACACACACAAAAAAAAGTGAGATAAAGCAGATAAAAGGTAACAGAAAAAAAAAAAAAAAAAAGAAGAAGTTATTTGGACATTAGAAGCAGAATTCAAAAAGAAAATAAAAGAAACACTTTTTGACAAGGTTTTGAAGGAACATGGAGTTTTATCAGAGAGTACTTCCTAGCCATAAGATTATTCCCCAACCTATCTAATTTTTTTTTATTTTTAACAAATGTTTTCATTTCATTGAAGTTTGGTATATACCTCTGTAACTCTCTTCATGGTGGAGTCATGGTAATTGGTGACAACTGTAGTAACAACAACTTTTGTGAATCCAGAAATGTAGTGACCAAAGCACTGAGCAGCTAGGGCAATAATTTCCCAGCAGGCTTTATTTGAACAGTTATGCATATATTGATTTTAAGTTAATCATCACTCGAGATAGATTTAGTAATTATATATTCAAATACACGTGTTCATGTTTCACTCATTGTTTCCATTCATGGAAAATTTTGCATCCTAGTGTTTTTTGTAAATTAAAGGGCTCTAACTGTTAGACTTTGTTCATTTACTGGACTTGAAATGTACAGGAAAAATGTACATATGATATTCCATCTTTATTCTGCATTGTATCACATAGAATATAATACTGCCTCCTCCAAAGAGTTTGATCTTTTACTATCACCTATCTTGAATGCTTCAGTGATGCAGAGATTTGTTCAGTCTGGTGGAACTCATCAGATGTCAGAAACACCCCATAATTCATTGTGCAGATACTTGTGTCATCTCCCTTGAAGCATGGAGGAAACTAGTGCCTCATCTGAAATGTCTTGGAATTTCATTTACAAAATACCCATGGTGAATGGCTGGCTGTCACAGAGAGGAATCATTCTGATCACTTCTATAAAAGACCTGAGTCACACGTGTGTGTTCTGCCCCTTCCCTTCCTTTCCTTTAAAAAAAAAATAAAAATCTTGTTTTCTTCTGTATTTCCTCACCACAATGGCAAATATTGGTCCAATTTCTCAATAATTAAAGTGATAGTGTTCATTTTGAGAACATCTCTACACTAAAAGTAAATGCTATACTGGAAAATATAGCCATGAGTAAATGTCTTTGCTCCTTCTAACACGTCTCTTAAGAAAATGCTGCACCTCAACAATCTAAGCATGTGTTTCAAAACTATTAGATCACAGAAGCAAAATGTAAGGGTTTAATATTGTAGTATATAATTACTGTTTGACATCTCACATAATAGAGGTAATAGGCCATTGAATCTTCCTAGAAAGTTGTTGACTTAAGTAGTCCGTTCACTCTTTTTACTGTGTTGTCAGTCAAGTTTCAGTAAACATCTGGCATGGATCTGGAACTATAGACATGATCTTCAAGTATACTTTGTGTCTTACACCATTTATCAGTCCTTCTAGTTTGCCTTAATTGATGCTGCTGTCTGTTTCTGATCAAGGAAAGGAATTTTCGAAACTCAGCAAAGAGTATGTCATTAATATCAGATCTGTACAGTACTGAATGATCCAGGAATGTGTATTTGATCTAGTTCAGGCATGTGAACGTCACTTCATCATTCTTGAATTTTTTTAAGACAATAATGAAGTTAACAGCTGGTTTGATGCCACCTGCAAGAGAACAGCTGTCAGTTGGGACCCTAGCTGGCACAGAGTTAGCAGTTGCATAGACAGACAATACTGGAATTGGCATAAAGCCTGCCTCTACAAAGTTAACCCATCTTTGTCTTCGGAACAAATCAACTGACAGAATGAGTTCATACCAAATCAGTACCTTTTCCATCTTGTGTTTGCACTATTTCTGTTCTTGTATTGGGAGTCCTAAAGCTAATCTTACTGTATGATAGAACTGAGCAGTTTGTAATGGATCATCTACAAAATGGCAAATTAAGTTCTTGATGAGTTTAGTTTCCAGCTCATTCACAATTATTGTCTTACTGTGTCTTATCACAGGATACCTCAGACATGAGTGTGTGATTCCCAGCTAGAACAGCATTCAACTACACTGCTGGAGGAATAGGCTATTTCTTGGGAATAAATGAAAAAAATATGCATTATGATGCAAACCTACTTTATACTGCTTCGCTTCATGCTCATCCTCCAATCTTTTTTTCTTTCTGAAATAAATACATCCAGTCTGAAGCCATAACTCCCCAGTAGTAGCTTATTTCAATCATCCATCAATGGAGTAGACCCACAGGTGCCAGTTCTGGTAGGTCAGATTGTACAATACATTTATTTGTCTAGAGATCGGTGGTGTTGAAGACATGAAGAACAGACAACAGCTAGGGTCATGGTCATTGCTGATAAGACACAAGGGACCCCAGTAAAATATAAATAAAATATATATTTAATCACAGAATCACACAGAATCACAGAATGGTAGTAGATGAAGGGACCTCTGGAGGTCTTGGGCCCAGCTGCCTTCTAGAGTCTTAGCCCACGGGATTCCTGCAGGTAGATCTTTGAAGAGTACAAAGTTAGTCCTCCAGAAGTCCAGGGTTGCAATCCTACTTAATGCCCTCCTCCTTCCTTGTAAAAATAAAGTCTACCATGTCATTACCACTGTCACCAAGGCTGTTCCTAACTCTTATGTACCCAACCAGCCTTTATTTATTAATACAAGGTCCAGCATGCACCTCTCCCTGTTGATTCTTCCACTACCTGAATCAGGAAGTCATCATCAATGCATTGTAACAGAACAGAGGGTCAATTTTATAAGTAAGTTATTCATTAATAGGTTCACATCTTGCAGGTCCTGTTGGACCTCACCCAGTAAGTCTATACTGTGTAGTTGGTTTTATTGTTTGTTTCTCGTGATCAGTATCTCCTTTTCCCAGTTTCTCTCTAAAGGTTGATTGCTGTCTACGAAAAAAATATATAATAATTGTAGTGACCTCTTCTTATACTTTTAGTGCAGATGGAAATTTAAAAGTTAGACACCAGTAAGTCTGTTGTGAGTTCATATTAATGAAAAAAATTCAAAAACTTGATAATAACATGAGTCACACAAAAATCTTGGTTTAAACATTCCATTGTAGGAAAAACATACCAGAAAAAAGCACTCAGTTAACTTCAAGTGTTACATGTACATTCTAATTATATTTATAGGATTCTTTTTTTCTCAGCTAAATTAGGAAATACATTAAAATGCTGTATTTGTTGAGATACGTTTGCAGTAAACACTTGTATTCTCATTGTCCAGAAGGTAACAGTAGCTCTAAAGAGAACTGACCACAGTTATCTTGGAAGGTAGATAAAGAAAATATATATTCAATGTGGAGGATGATGTAAAAATACTAAGTACAGGAGTATGCCCAAATTATGGACTTTGTGCACAGGAGATATTAATTAATTGGAGAAAAAATATTCTCTGCACCTAGTTTAAAATGTTCAAAACACTTCTCCCAATGCAAATTCCTTCCATACTCTGTGAATCAAGAGTCATTCAGATTGTCAGGTCCTGAGACAACTGCCAGGTTCAGACAAAACCTACAGACACCAGGCAAATCCATGGTGACAAGGAAGGCCCACAGTCAAGCCAGAAAGGCAGTTAATGTGGCCTGGGTCTGAATCAGAGGAGTCCATGGTTGCAATGCAGCTGCAATGGCACTTAGGTGGGAACACACTGGAGAGCATCATCCTCACAGGAGCTCTCACAGAAAGAGGGGAGCCCTCGGTGAGGCTTCCTGGAAGAGCTGTTTGTGGCGTAAGAGTCAGCTGAGGCTTCTCCAAGAGCTGTCTTAGCAAGCTGGCCTTGCAGACAGGGAGGTAAACTCCTAGTCTTGATGAAAGAAGACTACATGTCAGAGCAAAGGAAGTCCAAAGAATTGACCAAGGGAAAGACTGTTGATGTTGTTACACTACTATGTCATTATGTCTCTAGGGTGTGGAACTTAAATTCTATCACACAAGGCAGGGGCAATCATTCTTCGCATTGGGGCAGTAATGTAGGATTAAATTCAAGTTTTGCAGCAGCCAGTGAAATTGGAGTTCTACTGTTAATACTGCAGCTACTACTCCATACACTTCATCAGTGTAATTCCTCTGCCCTGTGAGTATATATAATGATAGTTAAGAAATGCCATTTCAACTCACAGAGTAAGGTATTATCATAATATCTTATTAGGTCTTTAATAAAGTACATCATTAGCCAATTTCTATTTTCCTGTAGAGGAATCTGAAATCCACATGAGAGAACTAATGTGCTTGAATGGACTGATGGAGCCAGCTTCAGTTGAGAAAGAGTACCCTGAGCTTAAACTCTAGGAGTAATGTAAAACACATCACCTGACCTTTCCAGTTGTCAGTCCTGATCAATAAGCATGTCTGTTTCCCAGGAATCAATAGAGACGTGGTTCTTACAGTAGCCAAGAGACCCGACCTGATCTAGAAGAGAAATAATCGAAACAGCAAAACACAACCCCATCATCAAGTCTAACAAATTATCAACTAAAAAGGGCTCTGACTGTTTGTTTCATATCCCTACATTGCATACGAAGACGGTTTTATCCAGATTAATCTGAAGAGAACATGTCACACATTTGAAGTTAATGATCCCACTTTCCTGCTTCTTCCCTTTCACACTGAAATGTGCATGTTTTTTAAAGATGTAGCAACATCATCATTATTGATGTCTCATACAAATTCTAAAATCTGCGTGTACTCAGTATACCCTTTAAAATGTATATATTTGTCTGATTTTTAACAAGAGGATATAATCGTCTGTAATAATGTACAGGTTTATCTCCAACAGCAAAAGCCTTGGAAAATGAAAGGGCTTGGACTGTGAAAATTCAAAAAGGATGAAAACACCTTCTAACAGGATGGCTTTTTTGGGAGTATTATTCTTGTACACATCGCATTTCTGTCTCAAATAGCCCTCACTTAACAGATGGCTTGGTTTTGGACCTCTGATTTTCATCTTTATTGGTCCCAAAATAAGGTTTTTTGTATAGTGTACCTTCCTTTATTTCAATTTAAAGATGCTTGATAGTCAGTCTGCTGTAAGCCTCAGTGCTGAGGCTCATCTGGTCATTTTGTCTGCGTTTGAAATCCTTTGCTATTGTAAGGAACACAACACATTACAAGTCATGGTAATACATGTATTGTGTAATTTTTATTTCCAAGGGATCAGATACCTTCCAAATTTGGAATGATGGGTGGTTTGGGAGCAATGTGGCTACTATGCAAGCAGGCTAATATCTGCATTCTTATGTTAGTGCTAGTTGTGGCTTCAAAATTGTGCACTCAAACTGTGTAATTTAAAAAGAAAAAACAACAGTAAACCCCAAAAAAGACAAATTTTCGGAGACAGTGTGATCTGTAATAGGAATATCGGTGTTATTATCAGGAATTCATAGGTCTCAATACAGCAGTGGAGGCACAATGGAAATGAAGAAATAAAGCTGATTGTTTTGAGGTTCCTCAAGGGTCAGCCGGGAAAGAAAATCAACAGCAGCAGAGGCTGCTGCAGCAGTCTCATCAACAAAAGAAAACCCTAGTGCTTCCCAAAACCAATTTCCAATTGTGCCACAGTCCATGTTCCATATGAAGCTCCAGATACTAAATTCTCATGGGTGGAGAGAAGCCCAAAGTTCTTCTGACTCTTATAATGCCTTTTTTCTTTCAAAAACTACCGCTGGGTTGTGCTTGGGGGCAGGGAGAAACAATCTGAAAGGAGAAATGCTGGAGACAAGTATGGGACCTCTGAGGATAGACTTGCTCACAGAAAAAGTTTTCATCAATTCTGCTCACCCACTGTGTAGCTTAATATACCTTGGGATCTTGTTAGTTTTAGTTCATTTGTTAGCAAAATAATGGCATCAACTATTAAGGAGTTGTCATATTTAGTTCCTTGTAGGCTGTTATCGCTGTGAATCAGATAAAATGTACCAGCAAGACACTCTGTGCTAGATTATGTAGGTACACATAAGAATGTTATCTTTTTCTTTTCTGTATAGGCTAAAGGCACTCCTGTGTGGGTGTACAAAGCAAGATCTCAGTAATTCTTTGGCTGTTTTACACTTATTTGAGGAATGTTTTGATTGACTTTATCATATATTAACAGCATTTAAATTCATTTAAAAATGTGATCGCAGCCTGCATTTCTGTGATACCAGTATCTTTAACTGAACTTTTTACAGAAATTATTTTTGCATTTGCCCTGTTTGAACATAATGTATTGAATGCCAGCTTAAATGGCCCTCTCTTTGCACTCAGTCTGATATAATAATTTGAGTTTTGTTTTACAGTCCCCTATAAATCATACTCCTTAAAGAGTAATCACTACTGTGCTAATAACTACAATTTCTGAAATCTTCTCAGTAGATCTCTGCTGTAAGATGAGGCTTTTGCTGCAGAAGGCTTCAAAATGCATCCCCTTTGCTCCAACAGGTCCGTGTCTTTCCAGTGATACAGCTTCAGATCTGTATGCAGTACTCCAGTTGCAGCCTCACCAGAGCAGAGTAGAGGGGCAGAATCACCTCCCTGGCCCTGCTGGCCACACTTCTTTTGTTGCAGCCCAGGATGCAGTTGCTCTCTGGGCTCCAGCACACACTGGTGGCTCACGTCAAACTTCCCATCTACTACCACTCCCAAGTCCTTTTCCTCAGGACAGGTCTCTAGCCATTCTCCCCCCCAGCCTGGATTTGTGCCTGGGGTTGTGCCAACCCAGGTGCAGGACCTTGCACTTGGCCTTGTTGAACTTCATGAGGTTGGCACTGACCCACCTCTCCAGCCTGTCAAGGTCCCTCTCGATGGCCTCCCTTCCCTCTAGGGTGTCAACCTCACCACACAGCTTGTTATCATCAGCAAACTTGCTGAGGATACACTCAATCCCACTGTCCATGTCTCCAACTAAGATGTTGAACAGCACTGGTCCTAACAGTACTGACCTCTGAGGGAACACCAGTCATCACTTGCCTCCACTTGGATGCTGCACCATTGACCACAACTCTCTGGGTGCAGCCATCCAGCCAATCTCTTATCCACCAAGTGATCCATCTGTCAAATCCGTGTCTTGTCAATTTACAGACCAGGAAGTCATGTTGGACATTGTCAAATGCCTTGCACAAATCCAGGTGGATAACATCAGTTGATCTGCCACCATCCACCATCTCTGTAGCCTTGTCATAGAAGGCCACCAAATTGGTTAGACATGATTTCCCCTTAGTGAAGCCATGTTGGCTGTCACCAATCACATCCTTATTTTCCATGTGCCTTAGCAGACTTTCCAGGAAGATCTGCTCCATGATCTTGCCTGGCACAGAGGTGAGACTGACCAGCCTGTAGTTCCCTGGGTTTTCCTTTTTCCCCATTTTAAAAACAGAGGCTGTGTTCCCTTTTTCGCAATCAGTGGGAACCTCACCAGACCACCATGACCTCTCAAATATGATGGACAGGGGCTTTGCAACTGCATCCGCCAGCTCCCTCAGGACCCATCGATGGACCCCATCAGGTCCCATGGACTTGTGCACCTTCAAGGTTTTTTAGAGGGTCACGAACCTGTTCTTCTCATACAGTGGGGGTGTCGCAGGCCAGTACCGGGGGGCTACTGGCTGTCAGGATGTTTCCGTGACTTCCACCCTCAATGTGGAGAGGTTTGTGAATGAGCCCGAGGGTCACACGTGGCATTCACCTCTCTCAGAGGAACGGCCGCTGCGGGACCGTTTCTTAGAGGGTAGGGTCAAGTACCCTCTCAACACGCTCC
>NW_009952162.1:579964-597259 GCF_000747805.2 Chaetura pelagica
CTGTCCAAATTAGCCAAGTAGCACTGGCCAGGTACATATTCTGTCAGAGGCATCTTTAAGCTATTGTCTGTCTTTCTGCCAGTTATCATAACCCTTATGCTGTTTTCTTGCTGTGGATTTATCTGGTAGAGCAAGAGGCCTGTTCCAGTCCATCCTTGGCTAAATCAGTAAAAGATGCCACTCTTGCTTTGCTGGCTTGAAGGACATTTTGTTTAGTCTGATGTGGGGGGAGAGAGGCTGGACCATTCCCCACAGTTCCTGCTTTCACCTGCTATTTTGCAATGAGGCTGGAGCAGTTACCAGAGAAGACTGATGCAAAGAAGTCATTGAGAATCTCAGCCTTCTCAATATCCTGCATAGTTAGGTCTCCCATTTCCTTCAGGAAAGGGCCTACATTTTCTTTAGTTGTCCTTTTATCCGCAACATATTTATAGAAGCTTTTCTTATTGCTCTTTACATCCACATATTTATAGAAGCTTTTCTTATTGCTTTTTACATCCCTGGCAAGATATAATTCCATCTGGGATTTGGCTCGTCTTACCTGATCCCTGGCTGCTCAGGCAACCTCTCTATAAGCCTTCCAGGGTACCTGCCCGAGCTTCCACCTTCTATATACTTCCTTCTTAAGTTTGAGCTTTCCTAGGAGCTGCTTGGTCATCCACGCCGGCCTCCTGGAGTTTCTACCTCATTTCCTCTTAGTTGGGATGCATCCCTCTTGGGTGTGGAGAAGGTGATCCTTAAATATCAGCCACTTTTCCATCAAGGTGGCTAGAGATAACTTTTATCAACTTACACAAAAAGACTTTCACCTCTTTAATAAAATAATTGAATCCCTTAGTATGTTCTTTACAAGACCGTGACAAGGAAATGGGCATTCTGTCATGACAGCTGGGCAAACTTCAGGGTGAGTTGTAAACTCGTATTAAGACTTTTCTAGCTTTGTTGTTGCTGGCACCTGAGCTTCCTGGGATAGTGCTAGCTGGGAAAAACCTATTCCTACTGCAATTACCCTTTCTAACTGTGATTTACACATCCTGTCTGTCCTCCTTCTAGAACATCATAACAGCATTGTTTCAGCACACATAGTGAAAATTGTAGTGAGCTCTTTTTGTGGAATACATATGTATGTATAATGTTCTTTTAGCCTTTGAAAAACATTTCATTGTTTCAAAGTACTAATTTTCCATTTCCCCTTATCTTTACCTTAAGCAAAGATGCTGTTCTTTAGCCTTAAATGATCTAATGAATTTACAATGTACAATGAATTGCAACGGGGGCAAGTCTGGCACACTGTGTTACTAAGGATGGTGGGGACTGTGGTTATTTTATAATGAATTCACTTCAAAACGCAGCAAACAGTAGCATTCAAGGACATCTGACAGCTGCTTTCCCCAGCTAAATCTCACTGCTGTGACTTGATTCCAAGTAAAATGAAAAGTCAGGCTTGGTTAGTAGTGCTGTAGTTTGGAATATGAGTCTTGACAAGGGGAAAAATCATTTGTACTGTATTAGCTTTTCATGAGCTAGGGTGAAGAGTAAATCCCTCCAATGGCAAAATAAAGCTGTCAGAAGATTTTTCATACAGCATTTTTTTCATAAGATGCTGTTGGGCACCAGTATGACTGTTCTCCCTCCTAATCTTTCTTATAGGTTGATAATTCTGAATGAAAAGTCATCTTTGCTTACGTTTTTGTGGATCCAAGCAAGAAAATTTTAAGAAGCAGCTGTGATACTAGAACAAAAATACAAACTTCTACTCCATAATCAGGAATACCCCTGGAAGTACTGGAAGGAGTACCCCTTGGAAGGAGTACTTCCTTCTGGAAGGATGCTTTAACCAAATGCCTAGTATCCAGGATAAGTCTGTATTTGCTGCTTTATCTTTTGAAATTGATACATACATGTATGTTCTCTGAAAAATTAGTGGGCACATGAGAACACTTTCATGCATTGGAGTACATGGCAGTGGCCATCACTGTGAGGCATGAGCACCACAAAGCAGGCAGTAATTTTGTTCCTAAAGCACTTGAATAGGTTCTCTCCTCTGTCTTTACTGGACATAGATGAGAAAATTTATTTTCTTCTCAGTTAGGCCAGTCTTCATGTACCAGAATATAATTGAAGCCTAAGAAGTGTGGTGAGACCTGATCGTAGGAGTCTGTTCCACAATTTGTGGGAGAGCCAGGGCTCCTGTTTGGGCATCTAAACATCTGATTCTAGTTCCTCACACTGGAGGTCATGGAATTACTTCTAGTTTGGGTTATGGAAATAGTTAGCCTTGCCTACACTGCAAAATGCAGTGGTTTATGGCTGTGGGGGAAAAGGACAGCAATTAATTCATAGGTTCTCTTAAGAAAACAGTGCATAAGGGTGTGTTATATTAACTTAACTGAGAATTGGGACACAAATAATTGAAAATGTTATTTTGAATATTTCAAAGTAAAATCATCATTCCAGTATTTGTCTTCGTTTTCTGTTAAAATATTAACAATTTTTCATTTATAGAAATGAAGTATGGCATAATTCTGAATATCTTAAAAAATATTTACCTATTTCTTAGTATTGATGCATTAAAATGCCTTGGCTGTTACTTTAAGCAGAGAGAGTCCAGTGGAGGGCAGGAAAGATGACTGGGCAATTGGAGCATCTCCCTTATGAGGAAAGGCTGAGGGAGCTGGGACTCTTCAGCCTGGAGAGCAGGAAGGTCCCAGATGACTGGAGGTTGGCCAATGTGATGCCCATCCACAAGAAGGGCAGGAGGGAGGATCCGGGAAACTATAAGCCTGTCAGCCTGACCTCTGTGGTGCCAGGCAAGGTTATGGAACAGATCATCCTGAGTGCCATCAAGCAGCATGTAGAAGACAACCAGGGGATCAGGTCCAGCCAACATGAGTTTAGGAAAGAAAGGTCCTGCCTGACTAATCTCATTTCCTTCTATGATGGGGTGACCCACCTAGTGGATGAGGAGAAGGCTGTGGATGTGGTCTGCCTCAACTTCAGCAAGGCCTTTGACACAGGCTCCCAAAGCATCCTCCTGGAAAAGCTGGCAGCCCATGGCTTGGACAGGTGCACCCTTTGCTGGTTTAAAAACTAGTTGGATGCAGGAAGAAGCTTCAGGAGGACGTGGACAGACTGGGTCGATGGGCCAAGGCCAATGACATGAAATTCAGCAAGACCAAGTGCAGGATTCTGCACTTTGGCCACAACAACCCCTGGCAGCGCTGCAGGGTAGGGGAAGAGTGGCTGGAGAGCAGCCCAGCAGAGAGGGACCTGGGGGTGCTGGTTGACAACAGGTTGAACACGAGCCAGCAGTGTGCCCAGGTGGCCTGGAAGGGCAATGGCATCCTGGCTTGTATCAGGACTAGTGTGACCAGCAGGACCAGGGAGGTAATCCTGTTCCTCTACTCAGCCTTGATGAGGCTGCACCTCAAGCACTGTGTGCAGTTTTGGGCACCACAGTATAGAAAGGACATTGAGGTGCTGGAGAAGGTGAAGAGAAGGACAGGTAGGCTGATTAGGGGTCTAGAGAACAGGTTGTATGAGGAGAAGCTGAGGGAGTTACAGCTGTGCAGCCTGGAGAAAAGGAAGCTGAAGGGAGACTCCATTGCTTTCTATAACTACCTGAAAGGAAGTTGTGGTGAGATGGGTTTTGGCCTCTAGCGATAGCGACAAGACAAGAGGGCATGGCCTCAAGCTGCTCCAGGGGAGGTTTAGGTTGGATATTAGGAGGTACTTCCTCACAGAGAGGGTGATTACAAATTGGAATGGACTTCCCAGGGAAGTGGTGGAGGCACCGTCCCTGGATGTGTTCAAGGAAAGGCTGCATGTGGCACTTAGTGCCATGGTCTGGCTGATGCAGTGGTGTTAGGTCATAGGCTGGACTTGGTGATCTTAAAGGTCGTTTCCAGCCTGGGTGATTCTGTAAGAAGAGAAGGCTGAGGGGAGACCTTATTAATGCCTATAAGTATCTAAAGTGTGGGTGCAAGGAGAATGGAGCCAGACTCTTTTCAGTAGTTTCCAGTGATAGGACGAGAGGCACAAGCTGGAACATAGGAGGTTCCATTTAAATATGAGAAAAATCTTCTTTATGTTGAGGGTTGGAACAGACTGCCCAGGGAGATCGTGGAGTCCCCTTCTCTGGAGATACTCCAGACCCATCTGGATGCAGTCTTGAGTAATGTGCTCTAGGCAATCCTGCTTCAGCAGGGGAGTTGGACTAGGTGATCTCCAGAGGTGCCTTCCAACTCTGACAGTTCTGTGATCCTATGATCATAAATTCTCACACAGTTTGCACAGCTTTTTTAAATACATAGTACTGTCAAATAGACCAGCCACCTCAGTGAGCTTCTGAAGAAAATGAATGCTCCAGGCTAGTCATAGAAAAAAATAGTCTAAAATAATGTATTAGAATATATTGGATACTAGCATCATGTAAAAAAGAACTAAAACAGACACAAGTGCCTACAGAATTAAAAGTGTAATAAGAAACTAAATTTTTGGGTCATATTTCCATTAAGCTTGCAAGCAGCTGTGAATTAGGTAGTCCTGGTTTTCTGAAGTTGCCAAGGGTTCTTTTTCATTATTTTCCTTTTCTTGGTTTAGTTTTAAATCTGTTTTCTTTCTCAAGTTTTCTGTGTGCTCAAATGCTCACTTTGTGTTGCCATGAGGGTTTGACTAATTAACTCTTTAGTCATTAGCAGAATGATGCATACTGTTGCAACCTCTTTTCATGAATACTAAGAATTCCTTATACCTTTCCTAGTTGGCTGTAAAGAAAAATGATTTATCAGTTAACAAAATTACAATAACAACATGGGAATTAACTTTAAAATGTTGTATGAAAGTCGTGTACATATTGCACAAGGCAAAAGAGATCAAGAAGTATTACTGAAAAAAAGGCGAATCAATACAATTTTAATCAATAGGAAAACAACTGCCGTACTATATAGATATTATATATGAGTTGCCATTTTATCTGAAAAAGTTCACATAAGAAGTCACTTTCTGCGCAGATGCTTTCACTGAAATCTGTAAATGGGACCAACCAGCTCTCAGCTCTGTCCTCCTAGCTTCAAATAATTTGGCCTTCTAGGTGATCATTTAAACTGGCACAGCTTGCTCTCAGTCCACCTGGGGTTCAAGCAGTAGCAGACTCTGCTCTACAGTTGAACATCTTTAGCTAGGAGTTTCTGCTGTTGCCATGAAACCCTTCAGCAACTGCATGTTCAGTCTAGATGGGCAAGGCAAGGCAAGGCAAGGGCAACAAACCTGCAAAGGGTCTCATCAGCTTCATATTAGTCCTAAGTATATACATAACAATGCAGATCAGCAAAATAAAGTCAGCACAAAATAAACTAGGTTAGCAAAGCCTGCCTAGGTTGGGCACCCTTGATTTTAAGAATCCTAAATTGGACCATGTCAATGTACTTAATGCATTAATAGCTTAAACCAGATTTGCTTATTTTTTTCCAAATACCAAGTCTTCAGAAACTGAGATAACTGCCTCACATTGTTAATAAAAATTATTTTACCTGAGTAGTATAGATACTGATGATGGTGTAAGGAAAAAACTTTAGGGAAAATGCTGCTTTTCTTCTGCTTGGCTGATGTGAGGCAGGATGGCCACAAAGAGCTGTTCTCAAAGTGCAGATGGGACACAAACACTATCTCCCCACCCTTTTGTTAACCATAGACTATCAAGGAGATACAGAGCCTTTTGTATAGACCACTGTGCTGCAGGGTGTTCTGGCTCATCCTGTTTCAGTGCATGGAGTTATGTCCTAATAAGAAGTCTGCCCCACTGCATGGTAGCCAGCTACTGAGAGCTGGCTACTGAGAGCCCTTCCGTTGCAAGCGCTAGCATATTATGCTGAGCAATTACAAACTGGTGGTGGTGTCCCCAAGTGCAGCACTGCAATTACTGGGTGTGGGGATAGCTAGCAGAACACATGCTAACTGCAAACCCACAGACATCAACCCCTTCCCTCCTTCACCTCTCTGGAAATTTATTCACATGTCAGTGTCATTAAATGTCTTTGTGTTCCTAAGCCTGCAGGTAGGTCTTTTCTTTGGAACGAAGTATGTGTCCAAAGGGGGCCAGATCCCTAGTTAGTGTATGTGCACACTGAAAGTAACAGATGTGAAAACTGGCCCTGTCTATGCTAGAATACATTCTGGGTTTAGAATACACTCTGGATACATTTGTAATTTAAATGAGGTAAAACATGCCCTGTTTGCATCTGTCGTAGTAGCCTGTGATGCCTATCACTGTAGGCTGTACTTCTGCTATCACTTTCATCTGCCTTAATAATTTCTACCTGATTGTGAATTATTAATCCTCTTTTTGATGATTCTATGTAATTTCTTTTCTGCTGTTGCTTTAATTAGCTGTTTTGCTTTCTGGTGAAGTGCTTGCTGACTTCATTGTACAATCCTTCGCTTAACAGGAGGGGTGTAAACAATGAGAATTTTGACTAACAGTCAAAACTACTCCATTTCCACTACAGCCTGAAAACTAACTTCAAAGATGAGAGGAAAAAAAAACCCAAAAAAACCATAGAAGATTCTAATATCATTAAAGCTGTGGCTGTATCCTGTATCATAAAAGTGGTTCTGTCATTCACTGTGGAAAGACATTTATCCTTACGTGCTTATTAAATAACCTTTTGGAAGCCAGGACTATGTACTCTCTCATATGTGATGGATCACCTTGCAGCTTGGAAAGGCAGCTGCAGCATGAACATGGCTTCTAACTCGCAGCACTTAGTTCCATAATAATCAAGTCACAGAAGCTAAAATAACCAATTTAAAGTCTCCAATCAAGTCATGCTCTCAGCATACCCATTGTGTTAGCAGTAGAGCTGAATGATCATACTGTGCAGCACAGTAACATCTAATAAAAACCTTCAACCACCACATATTTTTTTACATTACTGTATTTTCGATAACATTATTTTATATGATGTTTAAAACATTGAACAAAGAAGTATTTTCAGAGTGATGTTTAACAATTTTAAAACATTGAACAAAGAAGTATTTTCAGAGAGCTGAGAGAGTCTTTTTGGGTTTTGGTGGTTTTTATAACATGCCTGCAGATACTCGGTTGCTCTCTCAGTCTCTGGAATTTAGTTTTCAGTAGAGTTTGTGAATTACTTACAATGTATGTCTGGGATGAGTAGAACCGTGGTCTAGGTAATCAAATCTAATTGTTAAAGGACTATTTTTAGGATTGTGGATGTAGATTTTGGAGATATGTAAGTGAGATGAACAAACAAGATTATAAAAAGTATCTTTTATGTAGAATTGTACTTGTAAAATTTATTAATAAGTGTATTCCTTGTAAATAGTTTCATTTTATCTAATGAGAAAATACCAACAGCAGGTTAATGAGGGAAAAAGACATTTTAAAGAAACATGTTTATAGGCTGAGTTCAATTATGTTTTCTAAATGTGAGAAATCATAAACATTGAGACTGATTGAGTTATTCGCATGGGTTTGAAGTTAAGCTCATATATAAGTGTCTTCCTGAGCTGGAGAAATAAAAAGAAACTTTTCAGTAAGGGCATTTTTTACAAATTACAAATTAAAGTAGAAGAGTTTTATTTATTTACAAGTAAGAGGTTTACTGAATCCAAAAGCATTAGAAATAAATTTAAAGCAGTATGTAAAAATGTCAAGGTACAAACTCAGTGCCAAGAAATATTATTATATCACAGTTCAGATCACCTTTGTTCCAGTATTAAATAATTTTTTAAAATATATAATTTTTTTAAATCGTAAAGATGCTTTTGGAGTTTGGTAATACTTCTTTACACTTTACTTTGGACCAGCTGGAGACAGCATGATGAACATACTTGTTTTCCAAGACAGATGAATTTAAAATTAAAAGCTGTTATTAAAAATATATATAAATAAAATTAATGCATCTTTCTGTGGATAATTTGTGGTCAAATATTGAATAATCTGATACCTTAGTATATGAATTTAATTGAAAATAATTATGCAACCTCTCCACATATTTTCATTATATAAACTGAGAAGAATTACAAAGCTAAACAAAGAGCATACAAGATTTTTAAAAAAAACACATTTAATTAATTTCAATCAATACAAATTGGGTGAATACAGAAAATTAAATGTGTCTTGTTTACCTGGCAAGGTCCTTTGAATTGTTCAGTAATAATGAACACATTTGTTTGCCAGAAATGCAGGATTGCTGTCCAGGTATGCGTTGTTCACATCTGTGTATTAACCATCTGAGCCCCATTAATGACTCCTTGAGCTCTACCTTTTTGATGCATCATAACCTTGCGTTTTCATTCCTTGCAGAAGGGAATCCATATACCTGGTGGGTTGGAAAAGCCAATGAGAAGCACTACTATTGGGGTGGATCAGGACCTGGCATTCAAAAATGTGCCTGTGGCATTGAGCGCAACTGCACTGACCCCAAGTACTACTGCAACTGTGATGCTGACTATAAGCAATGGTGAGTAGCTTGCAAGAAAGCAGGGTGAGAACAATCAGACTCTCCTCAACTTTTACAACTGCTGCCATTATTCTAAATGTCCTTTGTTTTCTCTTTCTCTCTTTCTCTCTTTCTCTCTTTCTCTCAGTATATTCGTGTTTTTACATCAACTGAGCTACAGAAAAGAATGCTAAATTTGCAAAGTTAAGTCTGAATAAGATAGCCCTAGTAGTTGTAATAGTCCATAGTATTTTTGCTTCCCATGCAATTTTGTCTCCATTCACTTATATGACAATCAGTATTTAATTTTATCTCTGCAGCTTCCTTTTTTTCCCCCCACATTTCCTCCTTTGGGAGTCCTATTGCTGCATTTGTCTGTAGAATGTGAGAGATGTGAGCTCAAATCACTTGTCTAGTGACCCCAACCTTCATTTTCCATCTTCTATAAGAACAATGTGTTAAGAACTAGGTTTACAGAGTCTTATGGAATGAGGGTCTGTATTTCACAGGAAATTATTGCACTTTACAGAGAGAGTTAAATATCCATTGGCACAGTGGTTGAGAATGCAAACTTATAGCCCATTCGGGATGAGACAGTGAGAATTGATTGTAGTTTCTTCTCTAATAGTTATTGATTCATCCCAGATGGAACAATTTTAACAGAGGGAGTGAGAAAATCCTACTCCAAAATATTTTACAGCCTGGTAACAGGGGCAGTGTGCTGTGAGGTAATTGATGTGGGTTTAAATCCCTTCAGGCAGAAAAGAGTGTTAAACCTTCATCTCTGGTAATCCCCATAAACACTCTTAACAATGAACCTGCTGCATAAAGCTCATCTTCAATTTGTGTGAGACCCTCTCTGTGCTCTTAGAACAATTCATTTGTAAGGTTTAGCTGTGTCTCTTTTGTCATGACAGGCAGCATCATATTTTACATGGTTCGCAATGTTTGATGACCAGTTGGCACCATGGTTTCATGAACATGTTTTCTATTAATAGCAACGTGTTGGACATTGAATCAGTACTGGTTCATAAACCATTTTGGGTTAATTCAGAAATTTGTACAGCTATTAGTGAATACAGAGCTAAAGAAATCTAATGGTACGTCAGGGGTTTAAAAAACAGATATTGGAAAGAATCATCACAGAATCCTTGAGGTTGGAAGGGACTCCAGTACTCCAGGTGTGGCCTCAACAGTGAGGGAAAGGAGCACCTCCCTCAACTTACTGGCAATACTTTTGCCAGTAAATCACAATACTGGCAATTGCTTAATGCAGTCCAGGATGCATGGGGGAAATAACATTGACATAATAATAATAACAACAACAACAATAATAATAATAATGCAATTATAATAATATAACAACAATAGTTTTTTAAAAATAGAAAATAATATTACTATCATAACAGATATACAGCTGTTTCCTCAGAACTTCAAACAAGAAGACATTTGTACAGTATTTCTCTGGATATGCATCAGGATTTTTCAGGAAAACTAATTTGTATTACAGGATAATTTATTCAAAATAGCTACACAAGTAGAAATTATATTTTAATCCATGATGTGTGAGGAAAACCTCATTATGTTTTTTTTGTTCAAGATTTTGCAGTTTAGTTTTGGCATAATCTAACTCATTCCAAAGTCATACCTTTTAGGTTTTGGGATTATTTTAAGGAGTGCTAATAAGGAATTTTCTCTAGCCAGGCTGATCAACCCCTAAAAAGCAAGTGAGTGCCAGAAGTGAGGAGACTTCACTGGCTTCAGTTATCAGGGCAGAATGATAACCAGAGCCTCCAGCACATCCGTGCTCAATTCTGGTGACAACAAAACAGCTGCTGGTTAGAACTACAGTATCTGCAGCAGCGCCTTTGGAGAATTGCTCTGTGGGGGTGGATTTAGCCTGTGGTAGATTTGGGAGCCCAGAAGGGGCAGAAGCCACTGAGAAGCTCAGAGAGCATCCAAGTGTGGTGAAAGCATGCATCCATCATACTCCAGTTATTGCATAAACTATAGTATATCTTCTAATCCTTAGGTGTGAGAAAGTGTTAGCTGAAGAATACTGGGGGCATCGCTTTGGTACAGAGGGGAGAACGATGCAGGGATCCCCAAGCAAGGACTGACTAAGCACCCTTACCAGGAGAGGTGCCTCGCTGGACCTCCTGCTCACAGAGAAGGATTAGTGGGAGATGTGGCCCTCAGAGGCCATCTTGGGCTTAGTGATCACAAAATGGTGAAGTATTCAATTCTTAGAGATGTAAGGAGGGTGATTAGCAAAACCTCCACCTTGGACGTCTGGGGGGCAGACTTTGGCCTGTTCAGGACACTTATTGAGAGAGTCCCTTGGGAGACAGTCCTGAGAATCCAGGTAGGACTTCTGCAGTAACTGTATATCTTGGCCATACCTGAGAGCACTGCATTTGATTGTGGTATGACTACAATGATTTTCTCTTCCTGGCTAGGCAATGTGAAAAAAAAAGTTTATATCTGGGGTGGGATTTTTTGTGGGGTTTTTTTGTGCTTTTTTTGTTTGGTTGTGTTGGGTTTTGGGGGGGCAAGGGTGGTAGGGAGACACAGTAATGAGAAGGCAGTAGCTACAGCAACAGCAGTATTAGAAAAGTAAAGAAGTAACATGGGAAAATAAGTCTGCTGAGTAGAAATTGTGGGAATGAAAGGTAAAAAGGAAAGGTTCAGAGCAGAGATTCGGATTTTGAAGCTTAGGGTAGTCTCTTTAAAGAAGTCTGGGGACACACTGAAAAGTTGGTAAAGCTGAATCAGAATGATGCAGTGCAAGTAGAATATTGTCTGCATTTTTTATTGTAGAAGTTATAAATGGTGTTAGAAATGAATAAAGGAATTGCAGTCTGATGAATGATCTTGCAGGAAAGGCAGGAGAATGCTCCCCTAAGGAACTGTATTCTAATTCTGTTTCTGGAACCACATTTCTGCATGATGCTGGCCAAGTTTCATAAGCCATTTCTTCACAGATCAGTCATTAGTTTGCTCCTAATTTTCTGGGTACCTAACTGAAAACCCAGAGGTTTGTGGAAATACTGAACATTCACATCAACTGGAGTAAGTGATCACTTTCTCTGAATGTATCTATTTTTGTCCACTAAAACAAGCAGCATCTCAGATTGAGCACTATAAATGTATATGTGCTTTTAATCTTAGCATCTTTCAGCCTTAGCATCCAATCTGTAGAATGGAGATGGTGCCAGACACTCACCTCACAGAGCTATTGCAAAGCTAGGTAGATTTATGAAGCAGCCATCCACTGTAGTGCTCAGCACTACAAAAAATCCATTGAGTCTGTCTGAATAAAATAGAAGAGAGCATTCCCTAAGTTGTAGAGCTATTCAGTGCATGCCTGGTGTGCTGATTGTTGGACTTGTGTGGTAGAAAAGCAAAATGGTAGATATTGGCAGGTAATGTGAGATACGGAATTCAAAGTCATGTGTATCTGCGTGCATAATCTCAAATAGAATCAGATTCTTAAGAGAAGGCCATGTTATTGCTGCATTGTAAATATTAAGTCATTATTTTTGTTATAATAAAGAAACAGAAACACAGTTGGGAAGAGAAATCCTACCAAAATGAACCTTAGTCTCAGTTTATGCATGATTTGTGTCCAAAAAGCCATCCGTTCAGAGGTAAGTGAATCAGATCATTAAAATTGCCAACTTTGCTTTCTAACAAAAGTAATTTATTAATGAGCATGTGGTTGACATTCAACATCAGATTGCCTCAATCCTGAGAGAATAAATTCTACTGAGGTTACTGTTGTTAGTAGCAAGAGGTTCTCTAGGTCGCTGTTAAAATCTTCTTCAAGTGAATAATTTTAGGTAAAATATAACACTTTTTGAAAATATTGTTGTTGTTGTTGCTGTTGTTATTAAACATTTATGCAGTTCCTTTAAAAATTGCTGACATTGTAGAGATAGATAAACTGTGCCAATTAAGGAGCAAATGTAAAGATCTGCAAAGAAATTTTGGTTCCTGTTCCCCTTTAACTGTAAAGTCAGTTAAACACCCAAATTGTCCAAAGTTTCTACACCACAGGCTCCTTACTTCTTACGTAGCAGACACAATACGTGAGAAGACATAATATGATGCTGTTCCTGGATTTACTAGGACAAGGTGACATAAGAATCTTTTTCCCTTAGAACCTCCTGATGAGGATGCACTTCAGGTTACTAAGTAGGGCAAGGACTTCACTGCCAACTATTGATGTGACTTCTAATCTTTCAAGACTATTTGGTGGCCCCACAGATGATGAAAAGGGATTAAGGAGAATTTTAAGATAACAGTGGTTTGAACAAATAGAGGAAATGAACAATGAGAACATAAGGAGGGAGCCTCATTTTCTTGCTTATCCTCTGGCACAGTTTGGAAATTAGTGTTTCTTTCTCCAGAGCCTGCAAAATTACTTTATTTCTGTGCAGTGTTTGCCAGAACATTCTGCAGGATAGATGGCCTCTTCCCTTCACAACTCTTCTCCTATAATGTGAGTTTCAGAAGAAAGTTTCAGGTCACCAGGAATTATTAAACAGGGCTCAGATTGACATGAGTTGCTTGAGTGACAGGAATATAGGTGGACATTGAAATGCCAGGCTGTGGCTCTGGCTCTGGCTCTGGCAGGTAGGTCATTTGTAGACAGATCTAACAGGATATTAAAGGCTCCTGCAACTATCGGTAGACATCAAGCTTTAAGTATAGTATGTACTAATTCCCATTGAAATAATGGTATTTCAGTTCCTGACTCCCTTAGGCTCTTTTGAAAATCCATCTGTCCATTAACCTTGTGCAGTCTCAGTAACAGAGCTGCTGATGCACAGTTACATGACACTGGCTTCTCCTGTCCTTCATTAGAAGCTGCTAATGATTTCTTCAGACACTTTTTTGCCATTACTTTCCCATTTAGGCAGCAAGTGGAGTTTCCATAAAGGTGTTATGTGATAAAAAATTACTAGGTTGTCTGTTCTGTGTGAAAAAAACAAAACAAAACCGAAAACCAAAGGGAGAGCTTATGCTTGGCTATAATTGATTACAGTTTGATTAAATTTACTCAATGTTTGTAGCATTATGTAGAGAAATCTTAAGAAACAACTGAGGTCAAATATTAACGAACTTGAGGGACTGTAGAAGTTGCAGTGAGGAACATATATGACTACAAGCATCCAATTTGTATATGAAAACTTTCCAATTTAACCAGACAGATTGACTATATGCAGAAATCAAGTATTTATATAATGTAGCTGTATGTTTAAGAAGTACCTGGCAAAACAGACATTTTTGCTAAAATACAGAGGCCTGTGTTTAAGAAGAAAAGACATTGGTTTGTAGTACATGAAACCAGAAAAGAGGGGGAAAAAAACCAAAAATCACAATGGGAAATAGTGAGATTCATGATGTCCTGCTGTTTTGCCTGGCATCTGATAAAGACAATAAACCTCAATTTCCTAGAAGGAGTTGGGCAGCACCACTTTGAAAACTGTAATTCAACATTTTTGTAGACCTTAAGGATGTATTTGAAATGACAGACCAGAAAACACAGTAATTGTGTTTTGTGTTGTAACTGTGTGATCACATCTGTTCACCATGTAGAAGTGGAAATATCAAAACTTATTTTTTAATTATGCCTAAGAAACAAGCTAGTTTTGTGGGTGAGGGTGGTGAAGCTTAGTTGACAACTAGCATTACTTCATATGGTTGTTTTTCTTGTACTCTTACAAATGCAGACAGCCTTTTTGTAGGTTTTTAGGGTTACCTTTCAGAGTTCCTCTGTATATTGACATTGGCTCCTAGTGTTAAGATATTCCAGTCAATCAAAATTTAGCACTATGACAGTATGAATGGCACAGAATAAAAATCTGCATGAAGAGGACTAAAGACAGAATGTGAAGCACTCAAACATTAGTAAATGTTAGATTTAATACAGCTGGTAATCCTTTTTTCCATATGATTGATAGATTTGAATTGAAACTTCCAGTGACAGAAAAGCAGATAGGCAGAAGCCAGGAAGTTCATTCCTACTAGTTGTAGTTTGGCCATTAAACTATTCTAGTAAGGAAAAGGGTCAAGTGACTGGGTGTTAGACTGCTGACTGTTCTGCATTTCTCAGCTGTGCTCATCAGCAGTAACAGACATGCAATGTTGAAACAGAGTTTGCATGCCAAAAAAATGTGGCATCTTCCCATTAAGTGAATTCTGTCCTCTTTTTTCATAACATGTTCTATATTTTCTTTTATAGAAACTAAATAACTTGTGCTTGTCCATTATGCATTCCTCTTTTCTGATTCTCCCAAGAGAAGGCTGGATGTGTTTGGGTTTTTTTACTGATAACAACAGATTAAAAGCTTGGGAGGTGGGAATGATGAAGTGGAGAGGTAAACTCCAGACCAGGCTCAGCTGTACTAAGAAGCACCTTTCAAAGTCTCCTTTACTTGTGCCTTAGTACCACCATGGGACTCTCCGGGCTAGAGCCACAAACAATGGCTCTATTAGACAAGGTTGTCTGCAAACACAAAAGGCCTGTTGTTTTTTTCCTCAGTGTTCATACTGTCATAAAGACATTCTTAAGACTAATGTGAGTGCTTTAAATGTTAATTTGGGGACAGATGAAGAGCATAGCATCTCTTGCACAGGAAAGAGTTGAGGCTGCTGGGTTTATGTAGACTTTGAAGGAAAGTACCAGCTGCCCTAGAATTATCCCTGTACTTGTGTTGTATTGCTAATACAGAGCCTACAGCTAGTTTGGAATCAGGCTAACCCAGGATCACCTGCACTGTTCTTTCTCCTTGTGGAGGCATTCTGTGCAAGCACTGACAACCTATATGTATGTATGTAACTCATGAGACCTGGCAGATCTGCAGCCTAAACAGTACAGTTGAGGACTCTACAGTTTGGGAATTCAATGAATTACATTACTACTGTTTTCTATCCTTTTCCTTCTTTATTATTCACCTTCATGACTGGATTATGGCCTTGTTTTTAACAAGCTGATAACAGCTGACATTTAGTTGTCATCCCACTCATTGATGTTAAAGGAAGTGTTTCACTGAATGCTTGTGGCTCACAGCAGTGACCAAACAACTAAGGAACTGAGTCTTAGCTTTCTCCAAAACTGGAAACACAAGAAAATATGGACATTGATGTGACATGACTGTTTGGCAAGTCTGCCTTATCTTTGTTAAAATAGCACCTTCTTACTTGGTGTTATATATTCAGTCCCATGCACTTATTTTGCAGTTACTGTGATTTTTCATCAGTACAAAATTAGCATACCTGAGCATAGGGAAACAGGAATCTGTACTTCTTCATGCATCATGAGCAGTCTTTTTAGCTTGCTGCAAATGTAAAAACCTACGTTGACCTCTAGGAACCTGCTAAAATGAAGACGTCCCATTTTATTTCAGGTTAATTCATTATTCAGTGCTGGCAGTAATGAATGAATTTAGAGAGGAGAGTGATGACAGGATGTGATCCCTGTTTATTATTGTTCTGTAAATCGCTGTAAGACAAAAAGGGAGTGTTCAGCCTGCTGCCAACCTCACTATGGAGTGTTGCTATTCAGATTTTCCTATGTTCAGCTGACCTCACTTCCAGGCAGTCACAGACAACGGGTCTTATTCAGGTATTGTTAAGTTACAGAATGATTCAATAGAGGTGCTGAAAAAAATCCATCAGAATTAGATATTTGTATTTATTACTTTCTGGAATATTCTTGCTATTGTTAGAAACATCTCATATTTTTCAGAGTATTCTAAGAAATTTGTGAGAGGTTTATGAATAAGCAGGCGAAAATGCGGAGATGTGATTTTTTTCTAGCATACAGATGATTTAAAATGTGATTTCCAGCATATTTTATTATTATTGTTACTAAACTTCATTATTAATGTATGAGTGACAAATCAAGCGACCAAGAACAGAAATGTCTGCTGTCTTGCCTAGAAACGTAAAGAGTTTTTAGTCTGAATGAAAAGCTTATGGTCTTAACTTTAAAGTAAATGACCTTAATGTCACAGCTTGTCAGGTAAGGGCAGAGTATGCTGAGCACTGTGCACCACAGAACTTCCAGCTTCCAGTTATTTTCTCCTCCACCTTTTATTTGTGTGCTCACTTAAAGAGTAATGACTCTGCCCTCGGTGCCGTGCTATGAAGATGAAATCAGCCCAGTGCTGACCAGTCCAATGTATTTCACTCGGTGCTTGGCACTGCTTTGCTCCTGAAGAGAGTGCTTTGCTTTTCTTCTTAAATTGTAGGACTCCCTCCACTGTTTTGGTTTTGTTTATTGTTTGGTTTTGTTGTTTATTGTTTTTTTTCTGAATCAGTGCAGTCTTATGTAGAAAGCATGTGAAATATGTGACAATCTTCATCTGAAGGCATCTTCATCTGTAGATTAAGACTGCGGCTGTTATTACTATTAGCAGTCATATTTTAGCTGAAGCAGTCCCGAGGGAGCCTATCAAGCTGAAGGCATTAAGCCTCCAGTGTAAACAAAAGATACATTGTTTTCAGTGTGGCATACCAGGATACATACACACACACATATATATATACATATATATATATTTGGAAGGGGGAGAAGAGGAAGAAAACATGCACATGGCGTAGAGGGGAGAGCCCTGAAGCTCGTAAGACACATTTTTTGGTATCAAGTCCCAGGCTTGGTGGGGTTTTTTTCTTCAGAGCCACTGATCAAAATATGACAGTTCATCACTGAGATAGGAGCAAAACTTCAGCTCTTAGAGGAAGAATCGTTCTTTGTCCTTTTCTCATTTTACCCAGCAGAAAGGCATGATAAAAAAAAAAAAAAAAAAAAAGGAAAAAA
>NW_009952162.1:597474-655478 GCF_000747805.2 Chaetura pelagica
TTGGCCTTTTCCCATTTTACCCACAAAAAAGGAAGAAAAAAAAAAAAAAAAAAAAAAAGGCAAGAACCGCCTGCAGTGTTGCTGTTTGCCTGGAAACTGTAGTTATATGCACAGTGCATAATTTTATTTTAAAGAGGAAGGTTGCTTGCACTGTCTGTGATAAATGCTCAAGGCAATACAGTAAGCTGTCAAAGTCTGCAAACTGAGCAATAAAAGCAATGGTTCTAACAGCAAGAGAAGGAAAAAATATTTTAGGGGTTTTTTGTTGGCTTTTCTTTTGTTTTCTGTAGTTAGACTTGTAAAAGAAGTTTAAATTCTATAAATTGTTTTAATATCGTGGACCAGGTATGGTTTTATCATAGCTACCACTCATGTCTCCCTCCTGTTTGGGGTTTGCTTTCAAATTACTACTTACCTGTAATTAATCATGGATAGAGATTTTGTCCCAACCCCTCTCTCCCACCCAATTCTCCTGCTGTTTTTCCTCTGCCTCCTGGTCACATGCAGAATACTATAGGGATGTAAATGTAAGGAACAGGATCCCTGGAGATCCCTTTAAGTTTGTAAGAGCTGTCTGAACGCGCAATGGAATCTTTGTAAATAAGATCCAAGGTAATTTGTTGTATTTTTGTCTCCTGTTGTTTTCAACAGTCTGTAAATCTGCATTAAAATGCCACATGGATTCTTCACACTAGAAGGGTGTCTTTATAAGCAAGCTTGCTGATGGGATTCAGATGGCTTTTTTCATATTTTGCTGAAGAGGAATAAATGCTTCACTGGAATGAAATAATTGTATTTAAACAAATATCTCGGGATATGTATTCCTTTACATTATCACAAATACTATATTTTGCTCAGCTTTTGGTCAGGTGGAAGTTATTTACAAGATTATATTAAATGTAGATTGAAGGAAACAAAACCTGTCTTGAGTTATAAATTGAGGTTTTTGCTTCAGTTACACAGTTGCCTTTATTGAAGTGCTCTAAGTATCCGAGTGTATGTATATTTATTTATATAAATTGTTAAAGTAGAGCCAAATGAAAATGAAGAAAAAGCGAATTTCCAAGATAGCTGGCAAATACAAAGAAAATAAGATAAAATCTGCTGACAGTGTCATAATGTGATACAGAAAAAAATACACCATATATAAAAAACTGTTTTATATTGCATTGGAAAAGCACAGATTAACATGCAGTTATTATTTCTATGAAACAAATTTTTTCTATGAAACAAATGCTATCAGTAAACACATAATCTCACATATAAAACCAGTTATTTGCTGGGCATGACATAAAATGTCATATTAACATTAACAGTCAACACTGGTAAATGACTGTTGATTTAAAACATTTTGCAAAAGAGTATGAATATAAATATCTTATGTCACATCTAAAATATTTATCCATTGTTTCTGAAAGAAAATTATATCAGAATTGTTTACAGGATTTCACAAGACCCAAGAATCAAATCCAAACTCCTGTTTCACACAGGACACGTACAGATAATTCTCTAAAAACTGACATCTCCTGCTTCCATTTTGTTCAGTGAAGAAGCCCAGAACAAGAAATTTTGAATCACTGGTATTAAAAGCAGAAACTGTGATTTCCTTTAAAGACCTAGAAAAAAGCCAACCAAATAGATAACATCAGCTCATGTAGATTCCTTGCATCAAGATAGCTGTAGATGATGGCAAAGGTGAATAGAAAGCTCAAACCTAAAGGATAAGCAGGAAATAGTGTCATTGTCTGTCCTGAAAGCTGGAGGAGAGTGAAAAGATGTTGGGAATAAACATTGATTTGCTTAACTCTAAGGTGAAGAACTAAGGAGTTCATTGAGGAAACTGAGCTGGGCAGCTGAAGTTTAAGTTTATTGTATACTTTGGCTAAAGACAGATCAATTCAGAGACTCTTTGAAGGTGGTAAGGTTTGGCACTGTGCTCTTGTATACATACTCGTGGGGTCAGATTACAGAGTAATTCAGTCTGGAAGTGGCCTCCAGGGATCACCTAGTCTGACCTGCTGCACAGGGATGATGGAATCAGATTGAGTGGCTGATGGCTGTGTCTCTTTGAGTCCTGAACACCTCCAAGGATGGAGATCTGTAGCAGGATGCTCCATCTCAATGTGCCTGCATTGGTTTCCCTTTATGATTTCTGTCTCTCAGTTTTGAAACCCTGGGCCTGGAGTGGAAAGATTCCCAAGTGAAAGGAAAAGACCTAGCAAGCAGAATCCCTCTGGACAACCTGTGCTAGTGTTTGACAACTCTCATGATGAATTTTTTTTCCTCATATTGAATTGGAATTTCCCATGTTTCAGCTTGAGTTGATTATCTCTTTGTGTGTATGGATGTGTGTGTATACCTATCTCTATTAACACAAAGAGCTTGTTCTCATGATGTGAAGGCAATGTAAGGACAACAGGGAGCTTCCCAAATACTGCAGCATTTTATTTAAACCAGCTATTGCTGACTAAACCAACTATTTCTAACAACCTTTTGTAGAAGTAGATCTCTGCCCTGTTTCCATGAAAGACCACTATAGTTACAGAAACAATGAAAAAAAAAAAGTAAGTAGGAAAAGGTTAGTGTCCAATTGCTTTTATAGGAAATGGGTAAGAAATACCATTTTAACTCTAATATATCCAGCAAGCTGTCAAAGCTGAATATTGAAGTGTCCAGCTGCAGACCTTGCAGAGGTTAGGCTTTAAAATACTAGGATATTCCAGCTGTTTTCTTCCAATATTTGTTAATTGATGCACTCTTGCTGGATTGTATGTGTTTCCTGAAATCTGTGGACTTGATTTCATTGAAAAATTATGCAACAGTCTTACAATTGACTATAAAGTCCTTGTAAGATTACAGGTCTAAGAATTTCTGTGTTTTGAGAGAAGGCAGAGAGAGTACTCTGATTCAAAATGTGCTTATTTGTTGATACGTATTTGCCTAGCAGAGGATAGACAACAAAAAAAAATTAAAAAAAAAATCCCTCAGTAAGTAGGAAAAAAAGAATGGCATCTGGGAACAGATGCCTCTGTCTGACAGTTGGCTTTGTTAGTTAGACAAATTCAGCAGTTTTCTGGTGGATTATGAGTTGGTTCACTTTCTGTGTGCAAGTGGTCTGAAGAAGTTGCAGTTTTTTGTAAAATTCAGGGTCTGTTTCTTCCCTGGCTCTCTGGCAGTTTTGCTCTTGCCATCTGCAGACTGAGAAAAATGTGTGCAAAACTTTATTTTGTTCTTGCTTTCATTGTCGTGATGTAGTTCAGCTTTAGTTGCTAAGTAAGTTGTGTGGTTTTTGAATGTGCTATTCTTGCATTTTACTACTTAAAATATTTATGCTGAATCAGTCTTTTGACTGAGAGATTTTTATATGGTGCACTTATTTGTGGATGGTAAGCACAGAAATGTGTGGATGAAATAGCAAGTCTGTAGGGGGAAGTGGATATACTGATTATTGAATCTCTAATTATATCTTAGGTTTAGTTGTACAATAAAGAAAATACTTGTTTGTGTTTCTTAGCCTATCAGTGCAATCTTAGTGAAGAAATGTGCATAATAACATCTACACAAGGACTAAGACCTAAATACACAGGCCTTATACACAGTTGTTTTAGTGGAGATTTCTCATCTGACCATTATATACATGGAATGTATGGTGTTTTTGGAAGAATGATCCAAGGCTTTTCATTCTGGGTGTGCATAATGACAGGACATCAAAGGTGGCTGAAGTCAGAAGACTGTCTTATGCCCCCTCACAAGAGCAGACTTACTGAGAACAGTTGTAGTCAGACGCCAGTAGTGAGGGAAGGAAGCCACAAAATCTTAAGAAAAGGGAGTCACAACTATACAGACATGTAAGGCAACTATATAAACACTCCTAAGAAGATAATTTTAAAAACCCACACCTTTTTATAGTGGCAAACAACAAAAAGCAATGAGAAAAAAATAAGATACAGTATGATTCAATTGGAGGATAGGTGAAATGTGGAAAAGCTGAACAGGGAAAAATGGGTTTGTGAGAAAGTGGAAGAGCAGGATCAAGACACTGAGCATTATCAAATGTGGGAATTCAATCACAGGAAGATGGGTCTTTGGCAGAAACTAATCTTAAAATGGCTATTACTTCTAAAAGTTAACTGTACAATTGGCATTAGTTTGACAGTACCCGTATGTCATTGCATCATATTATGTACATGTACTCTGAAAAAGCAGAAAATGGAATCAGATAGTTTAGTTTCATAATCATTTAGAGAAGTACTGTCTTTTCTTGTGGTCGGAAAAGACCAAATATAATAATAGGTCATTGATCCTCACTGGGATCTAGGGCTGTATTGCATTAAAATAAAATAATTAATAATTATCAATGTTAAGTAATGCAACTCTCATACGCTTGCCTCAGAGGAGAAACAGGTGTGCTAACAACACATCATAAAATAAATCTTGGTTATAAATTTTTTTTTCAGGAATATTGTTTCATATCTAAGTGTCAGTACTGATACAGATCCCTTTCAGGTTTCATCCACTATCATAGAATCATAGAGTCACTTCGGTTGGAAAAGACTTTTAAGATCATCGAGTCCAACGATCAACTCTACCAAGTCCAGTACTAAGCCATATTCCTAAGGGCCACATCTAGGTGACTTTTAAACACATCCAGGGCTGGTGACTCAGGCACCTCCCTGAGCAGCTTGTTCCAATGTCTGACAACCCTTTCTGTAAAGAAGTTCCTCCTAATGTCTAAATCTCCCGTGGTGCAGCTTGAGGCCATTCCCTCTTGTTCTATCATCACTTACTTGTGAGAAGAGACCAGTGGTGCATAATAGCTCCACAGCCTTCCCTGGCACTGAGGTCAGACTGACAGGTCTGTAGTTCCCTGGATCCTCTTTTTGGCCTTTCTTGTGGATGGGTACCATATTTGCTACCCTCCAGTCCACTGGGACCTCCCCAGTTAGCCAGGACTGCTGGTAAATCTGTTTCAGAAGAGTACAAACAATATTGTACAGAAATTTGTTCTCTGTATTTTTTAATATTTGCCATTTCTGCTTACTCTTCATTCTGAGGAGACTCCTAAATCTCCTTTGTCTCATTACAGACATGCAGAAGTTACAGATGTGGCAATGCCACTTTTTCTCAATCCAGTTAGCACCTTCACTTTTGTCATGGTAGGAAAAAGGTCTTGTTGTCAAAGAGAGAGCGGCTTGTTTCACCAGGTGGAAATATGACAGTATTGAAAACTGCAAATTCCAAAATAGTTTAAATCAAATATATATTTGGACTTTCTATAATGGACCTTACTAAACTAATAATGTAGACTATTTGGATTCATTTGGAAGAAAACCAGCTTTATCCAAGGGACAACATACTCAAAACATAGGGAAACTGATTCCATTTCTCATCATTGGCAACAGAAATCCATCATTAGTATAGAGAATGGAGAATGCATTTCCCCATAAATGGGACTTTATGGAGAGGAGTGCTCCAGGGCAGAGGATTTTGAGGGAGATTTTATTAGCACTGCTGCATGCTATTACTTCTTTAGAAAATGGATTGCCACTAAAACTGCAAAGAATGAAATCTGACACTTCATTGTAATTCTGCTCTTCTTGGGGAATTGCATCAATTTTTTAATCTATGATGTCATACACAGCTTCATCAATCTGGAGACTTTATGTAACTTCAGTTGTTAAGACAGGTATCTTTGTCATCTTTACACATAAATATCCTACATTTTTTCTTACGAAAAAGACCTCAAAGATCTGCTTTGATAGTAAGGCCTGTCAGCTTCACAAACTACAAATTATTTTTTGGTGGGCACTTGTTTTACACTTCTTTGTAAGCAATCGTAGAATGACTAATAATTAGAATATAGAAAGATCATATAGTTCCAACCCCTCTGCTTGGGCAGGGACACCTTCCAGTAGACACTTTCATTTGAAGTGTTGTCTACCGTAATTCAGGATTTCCTGGAAAACAAAGAGGCGTACCATATCTCAAGGATTCTCAACACAAAAAGAAAATGTTAATAATGCATAATAGAACTGCCAGAGTGCCAATTGATTTTTTTTTAAATTATAAATCCCTAGAAAAGATCTGATCTCAAGGAAATGCAAGTTTCATGGTGGCACTAAGTAATCTTCTATTGTGTTAAATCCTCCTCTTCAGTCAAGGATGTGAACACAAAACAGAAATGAGGGAATGGAGTCAATTGCAAGTCTTGTCACAGCATAAATTGAATGATGAAAACTGGAGGCTGCTCCTGTAACCAAAATGGGTATTTTTTTAAAAGACTCAACCAGTTGCCCAGTGCATGTTCACTCTTGCTGTTGATCTGGAAAGAATATTGTTCCATAATTCATAGAACATTAAACGGTTATTATTTTTGGCAACACTAATTTTTAGGGATGTTTACAAGTTTCTGTAATGATTACTGAAGGCTCATCTAAGTGGTTATTCCACTGTTCAAGAGTTCAACACACCAGTTGATCTTTTATACCTTCCCTTACTTAACTTAGAAAACAATTAACTCATACTTTTCTGTTTCTGAACTTCCCTTCCTTAAAGATGGGAACATAGTCTCCTCATTAACTCTTACTTATTTTATGCCCTTAAGATCTTCCTTCAAGAATGTAATACCTTGCTTAGAAGAAACTGGGGTAGTTTCACTGGGTATTGTTTCATACACATGGGCCCGTTTTTGGTAATTTTGTAGAGAAAAAACAAGAAGGGAAGTTCACGTGGAATAGAACACCACTGACATGCCTACATAGTGCACAGGAGCATAGCACAGACACCAAAAGCTGGTACAGACCTGTTAGCTGGTGTAAGACCAGCTTAGAACAGGGAGGTGGGAAAGTATAACTTCACACAGCCACTGCTGAACTTCTGGAACTTGTTGCCAGAGGAAGCTGTGCAAGCAGATGTCATTATTTGGTTCAGAGAAGGTTTTAACAGATTGAAGGAAAACAGGTCCTTTGAGGGATACTGTAAGCACTGTGCAGCCTGTAACATTTTTAATGCAATCATGGTAGATGGTGGGGGAGTGAAAGGTTAATGTGTGACAGAAGTGGCCATGCTCACATGCTTGTCCTGAGTAGTGTCTCTTATTGCCACTGTCCACAGCAGGATGATGGAGCAGATGGATTGTTCTTTTGATTCTACAAGACATTTCTTCTATTCTTACATTCTTCAGAAGGCTTTTGGCAAGGCTTGTTTGCTCAGCCATGGTTCTTGCCCATGGCGCCAGGCTGCATTTCAGGACTAAACAACAATCTTTGCTCACTGTTATGTGCACGCAGTAGCTGGGGTCAGCAGCAGCTCATTTGTCTCTGCATTGTCTTCCATCTCTTATGTGCCAAAATGTAGTAATATCATTTTCTCTAAAAGTGCATTGAGGTAAACACTGGTGATGAAGAAATTCTAGGAGACATTAATGAACCCAAAAAATAATGTCCTGTAATTAAAATATTTACAAATGTACTAAGCCTGGAAATGATGATTTCTACCTATCAGTAATGGCTAAATGAAATAGCTCTTGGATAAGACTATTGGGCAAGAACAGCCAAAGTCTTATGAGTTTGGGATGTTGCTGTGGTTTAACCCCAGCAGGCAACAAACCCTCTGACAGCCACTGGCTCACACCCCATTGTTGGAAAGGAGGAGACAACTGGAAACGTTCCTGGGTCTCAGTAAAGACAGTTTAATATGTAAAGCAAAAACTGCGTGCATGACCAAAGCAAAATAAGGAATTTATTTTCTGTCCCAGCTGTTTTCCCTTCCAATATCTTCTTGCACCTCCAGCCTACTCACTGCTTGGGCAGGTGAGAAGCAGGAAAAGCCTTGACACTGTGTAAGCACTGCTCAGCAGTAACATAATAACATATTCCTGTGATATCAATACTGTTTTGGTCACAATCCAAAACATAGCCTGGCAGGAGCTACTGTGAAGAAAATTAACTCTATCCCAGCCAAAACCAGTGTAAATCTGATCAGATCCTGCAGAAGATTGGGTGATGTGGCTCCATGTAGTAGCAGAGACCTGTCCTCAGTGACTGCAGCCTCTCCTGTGTTGCATATGTCGTCTCTGCATTCAGGTAGAAGTTACAGATTTTTTTGTTACTCTTACATCCATGAGGTAACTTTTAATCTCATAGATAAGGCAAGAAACCTCTGCAATAAACTACATTAAGCCATCAGAAAATAGAAGATACATCAAAACTTGGCAAATTAATATACTTAAACCATTGAAATAGAGCACAAAATTGTCAAGGCTCTTGGTGCACCAGCTGCAAATACTCTGGGCCCTAGGCCTTTGTACTCAAAGTACTATATTTTAATTTCTGTCATCATGTAATACTAATAAAAACACCACAGTGTGAAAGATCAGAGAAGCACTATCTGGTTACTTCAAGGTCAGCTTCCTCATAAGGTCTATCCAAGATTGCTTGGTGTCCTGAAAAGTGCCATTGCTATGGATAAGGCAGGGGACTGTGGTGTTAGGACTTCTCACACACTTCATTATCAGCCTTCTTTGGCTACAATCATATTGTCATGAGTTGTTAGAAACTCATGGCCCAGAGCCTTTTCAGTCCACACAGGCAGGGCTGTGGCAGCACACTATGCAGAAAAAAAATGTTGTGGGGTTCATCAACTATTATGCTAAGAAAAGACAGGCTCAGATCAGAAGAGGCTTAGTTCTCCTTCTGCTTCTGCTTTCATGAGACCCCACCTGGAGTACTGTGTCCAGTTCTGTGGCCCCCAAACACAGGAAGGACATAAGTCTGTTGGAATGAGTCCACATGAGGGCCACAAAGATGATCAGAGGGCTGGAGCACAGGCTGATAGACAGGTTGTTCAGCCTGGAGAAGAGCTGGGAAATGCTTAGAGCTTCTTCCAGTACCTGAAGAGGCTACAGAAAAGCTGGGGGAGCAGTTTTTCACAAGGGCTTGTAGCCATAAGACAAGGGGGGATGGCTTTAAACTGGAATAGCTTAGATTCAGGTCAGACTTTAGGAGGAAATTCTTTAGTGTCAGGGTGGTGAAACACTGGCACAGTTTGCCCAGGGAGGCTGTGGATGCCCACTGCCTGGAAGTGTTCAAGGCCAGGCTGGATGGGCCTCTGAGCAACCTGATCCAGTGGGATCCTATATTAAGTGTGGTCAAGAAAATGCTAAACAAAAACTTGACATCCTACAGTGTACTGCAGCAAATCAGATTTTTCTAAACAAAAGCATCTACATTTTGCCTAATATTTCACAATTAGAGCATGCCATCCCTTCCCTCCAGCTCCAGTCCTAATCTTGGTCACTCAGCTGTCTCACAACACTGTGAGTAAATGCAGTGAGAAAACTTCTAGCTACTGCCCTGCAGAACCCTGCTGCCTCTGGAGGTGACATAGTTGTACATACTGCAGGAGTCTAATTTTCTAAAATTGCAATAAGTACCATGTTTAGTGTCCTTTCTCATTTCTCCTCTTACTGTAATACACAAGCATGGATCGACAAACACACAGACAAGAGGTAAGGGTATCGTAAGAATGAAAGGCCATACATAAAGGAACTAACCTATGAACAAAGTTGCATATCATTGCAAAACAAGGTCATTTCTTCCTAGCAAAAGCACAAAAAAAGAAACCTAATTAAACTTAAATTAATTCTGAGAGACATATGTGCATGTTTACAAGCAGGGGGATAGTGACAAGTATCCATGTTTTGCTTGTGCTTTATAGCAAAGTGTTTGCATAATGAAAAAAAGACATCTGTTAATTACCTCTATGCTGCACCATTGCTTTAAATGTGCTTGTATATCTTGGAACATTCCATTTCAGATAATTATTTCTGATGAATAGGAGTATATTTAAAATGTTTTGTAGTAAGAGATTTAATTATTCTTCTAACTAGAGCACTTCTATTATATTCTCAGTAAATGTAGTACCATCATGCATTGTGTGTACAGCACAATTTGCAGATAACCTTGTGAAATCTTTTGCTGGAATATTTTTATTATTCTTATTTTACTTTTTTTTTTTGCAATGTCTGTTAACAATTTCTTCCATTTGGCTGTGGTGTGGCTTGATGTTGGAAACACCTGTTTGCTCCCCATCTTGGACATGTAGCAAGAGTACAAGGGGTAGTGGCTTTAAAGCGGAAGAGTGTAGCTTTAGGTTAGACATTAGAAAGAAATTCTTTAATGTGAGGGTTGTGAGACACTGGAACAGGTTGCCCAGGGAAGTTGTGGAATCCCAGTCCCTGGAAGTGTTCAAGGCAAGGTTGGACGGGGCTTTGAGCATCATCATCTAATGGAAAGTGTCCCTGCCTGTGGCAAGGGCATTGGATCTAGATGATCCTTAAGGTCTTGTACAACCCAAACCATTCTGGGATTCTATGATCCTGTGATTATTTCCTTATGATTTCCATAACAATTTATGGGGTCTACCTAAATAGGTCAAACCAAACAAGAACATTATTACAACAACATCAAAAAACTGTGAACTGGATTACTTCACTAAATTGAGAAATGTTTTTAAAACATTTAGTTAAAAACAGAACTTACATTGCAACCATTTTACTAATAATTTTACAGTTATAAACAACTTCTTTAGTTATTTGAGAAGCAAAATAAATATATAAAATAATTAATACATATATAAATAAGTACATACATAAATGCATAAATAAATACATAAATAAAAATTTGTAGGATCACTGATTCCAGCTCTGGACAGCAGTAGGTTAAGAAATTCTCATGCTGAGTAAGGAGCTACAGATGTACAAGCTGCATGGTACACAGTAAACACTAAATAAAACTGGTTATCTGCCCTGCTGGGGTAAATGCGCCTTTGAAAGAAGCATCACGCTTGTGGGTTTGCCTTCTTCTGCACACCCGTGAAAGTAAAATGGGAAGCAGTCTTGTGGGGTGAGACTGGAGAGAAATTTCAAGTGCAATGTTATAATTACCTCCAATGGCTGGAAGGAAGCTGAGGTCTTCTGAGGGGATAAAATCAGCACATGATGTGCAATACCATAAAAATACGGTATTTCAAGAACAAGAACTTATTATATGTACAGAAAGTAGGATGCTGTGGTTGTTGCAATTAAAGGTCGAGGTCAGTCAGAATAGAAAGTGCTTACAGAAAAATAGGCTCAAATAGCTAAATTTTCATGAAAGTGAGTGCAGACATGGTTGGGGCCTTTAAAGAACAGAAATAATAGCTGCACAGTATATTTTCTTGAAATATTACTTTTAATAGTAATAGTGTATGACACTACTTCTTTCTCCATATTTTGTCTCTTTATTGGCTAATAAGGTAAGTTACTATGTAGAAGGAGGGTGCTGATATGCCTGTGTTCCATGTGATGTCCAGCAAGTAACATATTTTTTCTTTGTCTTCCAAAATACCACCTGTGATAAGGAGGTAGGATAAGTTTAGGTTTTTACAGAGAGCCAAATCCAAGAAACTGGAATACAACATCTTTTATGTAAGACATCCTTATGCTTATTAGCAAACTATTTTACAGAAGCCCTGCAGTAAGGCTAAAAGGGATCAGATATCACCTATATTAGGGATAAATAAGTCCAAATTAAACAAGTTTGGCATAAAAAGACATGCAAGAGGATAAGAATTAAATTGCTTACCAGGAGCTACAAATTTGGAAGACAGAATCAACCTACTTATCACTTGTATGAAGGAGATTTTGTGACATTATCTAACCAAGCACTCTGTTCCAAGGTGTGATCAACCTAGATTTTTTACCAAAATACTTGGTGTCATAGCTTTACAAACAACTGAAGTGAGCTAAATCACAGCACCCTTCTGTTCCCCATGGTGCCTTTATGTGACATGTAGGTTGCATGAGGTGTATGCATAGATGTGATGTAAGGATGTAAGGAAGTGTCACTGAAAGGGTGGGAGTAATAGTAGATGTTTATACCATCAGGTTTTACTGACCTTTTCTAGGTTCCATACTTCCTTAAGTTTTCTGGACCAAATTCAACACTAAATTACGCACTTTTAGTACCTTACTGAACTCAACAGGCACATAGGGGCTGAAGTCAGCATTAACTATAGCCATCTGTTATTTTGTCATGCCAAACTCAATTATTTTTATTTAGTTCTTTCAGTCATACGAAATAAAACTGTCAAAGTTGTCAGGAACTCCAAGAAATGAAGCCTCTAAGCTGCTGCTCTGAGATTTTTAACATTTCCTCCAATACAGATCCTTGTGCCTTAAAAATCCTGTCAGAAGGACATTTGTTCTGATAGTTTGGTAGGACATAACCCAAAGGCTTGTGAATAGAAGAACAGACAACTGCAAAGAATTAATAATTTATCTGCATAGATCTTGCAACAGTGCATTCAATAGTACACATATTAAAACCCCACATTTCATCAGATAGCTCCTTTTAGTGTGCTCACTAAAAATGTTACCATTACTATAGTGCATTCAGATGCAAAATACATAATTAAATATGCCTGGAGTTTTGAATTAAGAAATACTTGAAATGGGCGGTAAAACTCAATATAGTCCATTTTCTCCCCTCAGAGCTAAGGTAGCCTGCTCTTCCATGGGAAGTTTCAGGATGTGTGAATGGATAATGGAATGAACACAGGTTTCTCTTTGTCGAAGTGATGAGGAAGAAAGACATTGAACTGTCTGGGACATGTTGAATTGAATGGATGTTTTAATTTGTTGTCCTTCATTTGATTACACCTGCTGAGAACAAGAGCTTTCTCACTTTTTTGTCTGTAAAAAATGTTAAAACTTTTCTGGAGATTACTTTCTTGCCATTATGAATCGTGCATTATTTTGTAATATTTTTATTTTTAACTATTATATTTCAAAAGATCTTTTGAATTTTGAAATATTTTATGATAAAAGAATTAGACTGTTTAGAATATACCAGAAGAAATTTTTACCTAACTTTTAAATGCAAGCTATTTGCCCTCTCCCATGTCAATTTTTCTTGGAAAATTCCTGTAGCAACCTATTTCAGCTCTTGTTCCACAGGAGAACTTTCTTTTCTTGGCTTAAGCTGAACCTCAAGTAACTTGCCCCCATAATCACCCAGGGTGGAAGGGACATCCCAATACAAGATTCAGCATTTCTCCCAAAGGAAATGCCACACACATTCCCTGTCCCACTTAAAAGATTTTGAAACTGGGACCAAAAGATGATTAGATTTTTGACATATGCAAAGATCTAGAGGTGCTGGACATCAATTGCAGCATAGTAGGATTCCTAGCGTCTATTCTTAAAATATCTTGGTGTAGAAAAAACTTACAGCTAAGTCAGAGGAGTTGCTGCACCCTAAAAGAAGAGGAGCCTCAAATTTCATGTTTTCTGGGAAAGAACACTGAAGAAATAAATTTTGTAAGAGAAACTGCCCTGCTGGAAGGATAAAACCTTCTGTCTCCACTGTTTTGCTGGAAGGAGAACATGAGCAAATCCTCAGCAGGGAGAAATTCTCTTCTGGAATTGATCCATATTGTTCAAAAAGAAAGCAGAGCCCAGTTTGCTATCTCCATTATTCATTTTGCTATGGTGATTTAGTTTCTCACAAACTCATGTTTGAGAGGAAAGTCCTTTCACGCAAGAGCCTTGTACAATCAATCTAAATTATCTCAATCTCCTTCCTGATAGGTTTTTCAAATAAGCAGTTTTTCTCATTGTTTTCTTAATGTATCTCACTTCATATCTCTAGCCCATATGGAACTAGGAAGTGCCATGAGAGCACTGGCATATCTTCTGGACTTCAGCTTTCCTTCTGAGTTACCTGAGGTGTCTGTGTCTCATCTCTTGCCAAGCAGAGAAAAGAGAAAAAGGAAAAAATGGAGCAGACTTCCTATCAGCTTCTTAATGCAGAAACTCTCACTGAACTGCATGCATAAATTCTGTAGTGATACAGTTTCACCACCAGGCATCTTAAATTGTTCAGCTCGATCCCACAAAAGTGGTCGTACTAGAAAGTGTTGTTTAAACACTGTCTTTGGAAAACTCATCTTAAAGTTCAGGGGAGAGATAGCCTGTGTAAAGTGAAAAAGGCAATCTGAGTCTCCATCCTAGCAACAAATGTGAATTAAATATATCTTTACATGGCTAATTTAAACTGATTTCTTCTTCAAAGAAGGTTAGAAGTTACTGGAAGTGACTTGTGAAGTTACTTAAGTGACTTGTGCTAAGTGCAACTTCCAGTGTGTCTTTTGTACTGTTTGTTGTCACGGAGGATATCTTAAATTTGTTCAATATTCTTTTGATGGGACTATTTGTGAATATAATGTTTGTGTATTATGTAATTTGCTGCAATCTATTCAATCTTTTATAATTTCTAAGCAAGGATTCCTTATCCCTGCTGCACCATCAGACTCTTTTATTTGATATAATGTATCTTTTTAAATAGATGTAAAATTATAGACTTGTTTATGGTAGTAATTTGGGTGCTGGGATTAGATAGGTTTTAATCATGTTGTTTGGATTTCAGGAGATGAGTGCTAATAAATAAAAATATTATTGAGAGGTCTCAGAAATAAGAACTTGGGCTGCTTCCCTATTTCACTTCTGTATCTTCCACTGAAACAAATGCCTTGCAAACTCGTGTTTGCAAGTAGCTAGCAGCTGTACCTGTGCATAAGCTTGTCTTACCCAACCAAAACACTTGTTACATTGTAATTAAATGCCTGTTGCTAGCACTGTTACCATTTTTACCAGAGATGCTTCACTGCCTTAAGATGAATCTTAATTGTAATTAAAATTTCACCTTCATTTGCTGTTAAGAATATGAGAACATCTTTTATAGGACCTCAGCCTGTCCAATGCCAGTGTGAAACAAACTTGAAGTGCCTTATGATTTCCTGACAGTTTATGTGATCCCATATAGTGATGAGAAACTGTCCATAATACCTATTGACAGCCAGATCAAGGGTGAGTCATTAGCTCCAACTTAATATATAAGGTATCTGAGGGGATGATATGTGGGAAGGGGACAAGAGATCTGTCCTTTAGCCCAGCAAATTCAAGTGGAAATCAAAGTTTTCAGCATAGAGTATATTGTTGTATTTTACAGTTCCCAAGAAGGGCAGAGCCATGGCAACAGGGTGAATCTAAGAAAGTATGGCTTTTGTGCTACGTGGTAGGTGCATTTAGAAGTTAACTATATTTTATCAAAACCTCTCAAAATTAGATAGTTTTGCTTTAATCCTAGTTTTTGTTAGCCTTGGTTTTAATCCTGTTAATTAGACCTTGCGTATTTCCAAGCAAGTCATTTCCAGATTATTAAGGCTGCTGCCAAAATTGCATTGTTTATTAAGCTCTTTGTTCGAAAACAAATAAAAGTCTTGCCAGATATTTTTGGAAGAGAGAAGATACTAACACTTGGCATGTCTTTACCTTTCACCTTGAATGTTTTTACAGGCATTCACGTGCAGATAATAGCTGGACTAAACTACCTCTCAGATAGATTATGGAAATACAGGGATTACAACAGAGGTGCTTGCATAGTAAAAAGCTGGGTCTTGTGAGAGGTGGACAATTGTACACTTTTGAAACTGGAATACTTGGGAGTTTGTATTCTTCAAACTGCTGCTAATAGAGAAAGTGCTTGACACAGCACTTCCAATCCAGTAGGTGTTTTATTTGTATTCTCAAAATAATTCCAATTCCTAAGGTCATGTAAGCATATCTTTTAAAATTAAGCCCGATCCTGCTGGGATTATGTTCTTGATGTTTTTTTCCTGTGAAGGACTGGACTGATAATGAAGAGGTGTCTAACAAAATTGGAGAAAATAAGTTACTCCAGCAACAGAAGTCTAGTTGTATGAAATCATTATAAACAAATCATTATAAGCAAATTAATTGTGAGACAGAATCTTATCATTACTTCGAATATGTCATTTGCTGGTATATGCATAATGCATTTCTTTTTTATATGCCACAAAATGCTTATAAAGAGTAAGTAGATGATGATAATCAAAACAATGATAAATCTTGCACTCATGTCTGCTGCTTTCATTCAAAAGCACCCTGAAGCACTCTGCAGACTGTTATATATAGGAAATTAGAAATAGAAAATTACACTGAGATTTCATCAATAACTCCTGGTAATAATTACAGGATTTGATCAGTTCCATTCATCTCCCATTTGGCTATTAATAGGAATATGACATGCTCTGAATTCAGTCTTTATTCTTTTAAGGGGATTTTCTTTGGTGAAGAAAAACTTCAGAGACTTTCTGCACCCTGTTAATGTGCAAAGTCTTAAAATACTGGCAGAAGCATTATCACTTGCAGGAACTGAGTGTTCCAGCTGTGATTATTTCTAAGTATGTAGCAAAAAGTCAAGCATTAAAATAAGTTTTTGGTTTATAACTTTTTTGACTTTGTCAGCACTGATTAGTATGTCCTGGGGAACTACACGTACCTTAGAAAAGTATAACAGAGCCACTCAGTCTCTTGTGTGTATTTGTCTTTTTGGTGCACACATGGGCCAAAAATTATTGTTACCCCTTTCTTGTTAGGATTGAACAAACTATGCAGGTTCTGATGGAGAAAAGATACCTTATTTCACTCAACTCTAGGTCATCATTGTATCATAGAATCACAGAATCATAGAATCATAGAACCATAGCATGCTTTGTGTTGAAAGGAACCTTAAAGATCATTTAGTTCCAACCCCCCTGCATGGGCAGGGACACCTCCCATTGGATCAGGTTGCTCAAAGCCCCATCCAGCCTGATCTTGAACACTTTCAGGGAAGGGGCATCCACAACCTCCCTGGGCTCCTCCAGACTGGTTTTGATCCATTCTCCACCCAGCCTGTATTTGTGCTTGGCATTGCCCCGACCCAGGTGCAGGACCTTGTACTTGGCCTTCTTGAACTTCATGTATTTTGCATGAGCCCACATCTCAAGCCTGTCAACGTCCCTCTGGATGGCATAAGACCAGCACTCCCAGCCTTCGATATCTCCTGTACAGAGAGAATGCATTTCCTCAAATGGTGAGACAAGTAAGCATTTATTAGAAAATAAAGCTATTCCTGAAAAGGTGACATGTAGTTTTATTGTCATGGCAAGAGCTCTAAAGTGACTATATCGCTAAATGCATAAATTATTAAAATAAATAGGAACATGATCATTAAAGAGGGAGGAAATTGCTACTGCTCCTTTTTGTTTTCTTCAAAGGAAGTGAAAGCTATTGGTGACAGAAAAGGGGCTCCATTTTACATCCTTATTTGGAGCTGAAATACTAGCTCTTTTTGTGAGAGAGGAAGGGAAGAAGAGAAATGCCAATAGTTTTCTTTGAAGAATTCATTATTTTAAATAGATACATCCATCTTTAAAGCATTCTTTGAGAGAGTAGCAATCAGCAGAGCAAGTCAGTCTCAGAGGAAAAATCTCGGAAAGAGCAAAGTGATGACCTACATTTATCCTCTATGAGAAGGGAGTGGGTCCCATGGATACAGGTCTTTAGCAGAGATGGAAGATTAGGTCTTCATACTTGGCTTTGTTATTCACTCTTTTCTTTCTTGAAAGGAAAGTCCTTTAATCTCCCTTTTCTTAACATCACCTATCTCCAAGCAGATCCATGTGATACCTTTGTAAAGGGCACTGCATTCTGTGGATAAAAGCAGTAAACCACAACCTAGCACACTATGCAGAAGCAGCATGTGAGGATTACTCCTCTCCATTTTCCTTCCTTTCCAGCAGTCCCCTGTGGCAGCCTCACCAGCATAGCTCCTGGTATATCTGTGTCCAACCAGAGAGGGTTAATTGTCTCAACCACACAAAGGCCCATGGAGAAAGGCAAGTGCTCTGAAGGAGAGCATATAGATTAAGGAAAACAGTAATCTACCACTTGAGATACTTTAGTAATTAAATCTCTAATTACTCTCTTAGTCACAGAGAACAGACATGAGTTCCAATGAGCTGTCTTTCAAAAACGTGATGGTTATTTACTTCATTACTTTAGTTTCACTTCTTTTAAAAAGAGTGTTTTGCCTTCCACCTCTTCAGAAGGACACAGTGAGGTTGGTGTAGACACTACTGGAAAATACTGCTGTGCTACTGGAAAACTCCAGCATTACCTGCTGTGCTTCCCAGTTGTTAGCAATCTAATTAGTCAGATCACAGAGTCACCCAAGTTAGAGATAAAGACTTTCAGGTTCCTGAAATCCTTACCAGTTCCCAGTTATACTCATACTGTGCACTTCAGTAACTTTTCCAGATCCTGAATTCATCCTGTGGTATTTTTGAACAAATTAATTGATTTTTAGATCAGAAAGTTGCTTACTTTAGATAATCCATTGTCTGGCAAGGTACAGCTAAAAAGAAAAATTAAAAAAAAAAAAAAAAAAAGAGTAAACAAGATTAATTTCTTTTGCTTTCTCTTACTTTATTTTGTATCATAAAGTGTAGTCTTAACAATATGTATAGTATAATTTTTTTCCTGCATGGATATTTTTGGCCTTGCATATGTTTATGTCCAATAAAAAAAAAAAAAAAAAGCACTAGAGAGATAAGGTACAAATTAAGTTTAGATTTTGATTTATTTTCTGTTTGAAGAAAGAGCTCTCAATACTCACTCCAGCTGGATTCAGCGCTTGCAATGCTAAAGAAAAAAAAAAATGTCTATGTGTTTGTGATTTGGTCTAGACATGAAAAAGGCACCAGGTTACTCACTGCAGTTAAAATGAGGAGCTTTTAGATACGACTCTTAATTGAATTTTCATGATCTTGCTAACTAAAATGGGGTTTGAGCTGCATACTTGTGGTTTAACTCACAGGTTTGGATTTTTTTTTATTTATGCACTTAGTGTTAGAAACAAGTGGACTAAGATGACCAGCCTTTTCAGATGATCAGTCTTGAATGTATATTTTATAATACAGTACTAACAACATGAAATATAAAATAAGCGCTGTTTCCTTGGTAGGCAGAGGTCATGTTGTTAGGACACTAACTGGCAGCAGCTAGAGCAAAAAAGAGACACTTCTAGGAAGCATTAGTATTGTTTTTCCCCCATCAGCAAGATCAACAGCAAAGTGTTACCTACTAGTATGGAGCTGGTCAGCCTAGAAAGCAAGGAGACTCACAGAAGCTGAGCTGTGCCCTGGACTGGCCACAGAGCAAGTTGTTACTTTGTATTCCTAAGTGACACTAGCTGCTCTCTATCCATTTTCCAGTGAACTGATGTTGTTTGAAACAGGTTTTTAGACAGTAACATATACTGGAGTAGTTGTTGCATACCTGTGTTTTTGGTGCTTAGTTCATTGTACAATAATAGTGATCAAGGAAATTATTTAAATATTTAAATGTATTTCACAATCTTTTTCTTTTTCTCTGTAATCCAGGAGAAAAGACACTGGGATGTTGTCATACAAAGAGCACCTGCCAGTGAGTCAGGTAGTGGTTGGAGACATTGACCGCCCTGGATCTGAAGCCAAGATATCTGTGGGTCCCGTGCGTTGTCAAGGAGATCGTAAGTCACCGGGGTTTCTTCCACTTACTAACTGGGCAGAAAGCAAACTAAATTGGAAACTGGTAACTTCGTAGACACCTCATGCAACTTTAGAGAAGTGGTTGTCAACTCAGAGACTTTTCTATGAAAGCATGATGTGATTTGAGAAACGTTGTCTATGAAAGTGCACGTATAATGGCTCATCTTTGCATTTAAAATATTGGTATGTCTCTGTTTTATGGCAAGTGTGGCAACGTTGATTATTAATCTGAGTTTATGTGGATACAAGCAGTAATACAGATTGCATAAGAATATCTCTCAACATCTGTGTCTTGTTATGTGCTCTTCTCAGTGTCATTACCTTTGCTATGCATATCACTGTGAACTATGTTTCTGGGATATAAATAGTAGAATGATTGCAAAACTTATGGGTGTAAACTCTTTTTACAGATGTATAATGTTTGACAAGATTGTTATCAAATGTTAACCCTAACAGGGTAAAACACTGACAGTTTTTTGTAGCAGGCTGAGTGCTGATGGGAAATGAAAATCCTCCAGTTTGATCAGCAGGTGATAGAATAAATCACTATAATGGATAAACCTCCACTTCACAAACACACAAAAGTGGGGGTGCAGTTGGGAGATCTATATTCTTCCTTCAGTCTGTGTTACATGTCAGGTGAAATTCACCAGTGAAGGCAGAGCAACCACTTAAGTCACTTTTAAATCACACCTCAGAAAGATTCTATGCAGCTGGCACACACACTGTGCTCGTCATTTGTATTTGAAGGCCATTCTGTTACAAAGGCATGCAGTAAGGAAAGGTTGCTTGGGTTAGTTTACAATAGCTCATCTTTGCATGGTCTATAAGGAATACAGAATCCACCCTGGGTTGCTGCTGGCAAAGAGCACAGTCAGGCAGTCTGTGAGATTGCAGTGGTGCAGAAATACTGAATGGGTTCACAGTAGTTGAACAACATGCTTCTAATTGACATCTAAGATGGCACAACAGGGCTGAATATGGTTTGTTCTTCCTCCTCTGCCCCTCTAGTGCTACATGTTTTCCCTCTGTGTGTTTCTAAGTGCAAAGGAGGTCAGTATCATTATACCTGCCTTAATTTAAAGGAATTAATCCCAGCTGAGATGAAAGAATGTCCTCAATAGTCATTCAGCAGAACAAGTACAAAAGAGAGTTTGTTGAGTCGCAGTCCAGTGCCTCAAAACCCCAGGCCATTCATGGCTCAGTGATACAACAGAATGTGCTTAACCTATTTTCTGTTCAGGGTCTTTCTGGATTGTACAAATGATCTCTCCAGGTTTTATTAATTAATCTGATACCTAAGAAACAGAAACAAATTTCATGGGATGTTTGCAAACTTTCACATCACATATTTGGTCCTTTTTATTTAGGGTGTTTGACTAATCACAGGTCAGTTTGTGTTTGTTTCTCAACTTTGTTTGACAAACATTTCTGTAAATAGGCTTTTACAACTGATGACTAAGAAATAACACATAGCATATTTCCTGTGCCTGTAGTTCTCAATCCAGAATCTAAGTGCTGCTAGAAATATAATTCTCTAAAGTGTGAGCTATTTCTAAATATTAGTATAAATGAAAGCTCATTTGAGCAGACAGTAGTCTTTATTAGAGTTGGACTGTTACATGACCATTTAGGGAACTGAACATGTTTATTTCTAACATCCTGAATTTTCTATTTGAACTTTACAGATACAATTTGTAGCTTTTAAAAAACTTTGCCTAGGAATCAATTGTAATTCATTTCCCATGTATTATTGTCAAAAAGCTGGTACAAGTTTTCTTACAGAAGATAATATAAACTCTGGTCCTTTTCAGTTAGTAAAAGCTCCCATTTTACATTCTGAGTGCATTTACAAGGCATTCTCCCTCATATTCTTTCTTGACCATGTAAGACAGCTGCTGTACTCCAAACCAGTTCTGTCTCACCATGGATTAGAGTTGGTAGAAAACAAGTTTTCAATCCTGGGGAAAAAGCCAAAATTTCAAATTATGGTTTTGTTCCAAAAGGAAGAAAGAGGAAAAGTGCTGAATTTGTGGAAAGGGCTTTTAAAAACAATTGATCAATTTTTTAATGTATTACATGCATCAAACCCAACATTGTTAACACTAAAGATGTTGACTCTCTTGTCACAGTCCAAGTTCAGTTGTGTAAGTTTTGTATGTAGTTATCACTGTAATTTTTGAAGGTGAGAAATGGAATTCAGTTAAAGGCATGAAGACTGGCAAAGAAATACAGATTTTTGGTCTGGTTGGAATGAAGGTGGGAAAAGTAATAGTGCCTAAACTTTATGTAATTAGAAGGGGATAAATGTATGTATTTAGAAGGATTTCTCATTTTGGTTGTAGAGCCTGCCAGTTGTGTGATGACTTATCTCATATTGCCCTGAGGCTTGTCCGTGGCATATGATGTATCAAGCATAGTCCAGTGATATTTTGCAGCACATGAAGGGTCATATTCTCCCATCAGAATTACAGTATAATTTGCCACGCATTTCATAGCTACTTCTGTGTGACACCTAGAGACACTGACATATCACCTAGGCCTAGTCACAGCTGTACCTGAGAGCTGTAAGAGTACAGCAGAGCTGTTGGCATTAGCAGTGCATAAGAACAGAAAGCCAAAAGCTTGCTATTTGAGTCCAAGGATTATTAAATAAAACAAAGATATTATTTGTCTCATGCAGTTCCATTCCTCCCTTAAAGAACCAATTAATCAATTGGGGCCACAACAATTAACCATTCCTACACTATTGACTGATGAAAATTAATCTGAAAATCATTCATTTCAGTGCCATTGGTTTGACACAAATTGAGGAAAATTAGGAATAATGCAAAAATCACTAGAAATGCAGATTTTATTTGGGTCTCACAAATGACAGTTTCATTTTTCTATTCACCTGATTTTATCCCTTAGTAAGGCTGCTCTGGGCAAGCTTGGATGGCAGGAAACAAAATCAGAAAACTTGGCCGTGTATAATTGTCCATCTTTGTGTTCCAGAATTAACTGGACCTCACAAAACACTATCTGCACCCTGAAAAGTAGTCAGCAAAATGTCCTTTATTACCCCTCTAAAGATCTGCTTAAGTTGCAGTGTTCCACTAGAATGGTGAAGACCCGTCTAGTCAATGTGGCAAAAATCCCATAAATCTTGCCTGGGGCCTGTCTTGTACCTTGGATAAAATAACCCAGAATGTCTATTTTCTGTTTGCTATTGTAGTTTTCAGGAATGCTTTCTAAATATTTATTTATTTTTCTAAGTGGTGACCTACCACAGGAGTGGACTTGCCCAATTTTATGAAGAAGTGGTGCATAACCAGGGCATGGGGTTTTTTTGGCATTTTATTGCCTCCAAACATCAAGTAAGGAGTTTGAGCAAATGTCAACTCTACTTAGACATAAAGCAAAGCTGTCCTTCCTTGACATTGCTATATGAGCATTGTATGAGAATGTACAGGATGACAATGACAGTTTATCATCAGATTCTCAAGGTTCTCTAAGCTGAATGAAAAATAAAAATGGAAAAAAGGGAAAATGCTTATTTGTATAACTTTGATATTCACCAGTCCCAAGACTCTGTAGTAATATTGGATAACAAAATTAGTCTTGATTTTCTCAAGTGAATGTGTTCTGTGCAGGATCTAGAAAAAAGGCCCGACTTAGAACCATTAATTAATCAGGTTTGTTCAAGTATCTTTGAGATACTTACTAAAACCCTGTTACAGACCAATTACAGATCTACTAATACAATAGCACCTGGATTCCTCAGCTCTGCTGCATTTGGCCTGGTCCAATTAGTAGAAGAAAGACCTTTTCCATCTCTTTATGTTATTCCATTGTAATGTAAATGAGCACCTCGAGTCTTCTTCCTTTAGAGAAGAGGTGGGGGGGGGGTGGAGAGTTGTGTCTCAGCTCAGCCTGAGGTGGTACTTCAAAGCTGCAAAAATGGATCTAGTGATTTCTTTTGAAAACAAACTGAAGATTAGTTTACTAAGTTGGGGCTGTGCTACAGAGATTTCATCAATAATAATAATGAATCAAAATTACTTTTTTGACTTTTGGCACCTTTTTAAGACTTTATTTTCATTCCCCTGAGGAAAATAACTTGTGTTTTCAAGGCTTCTGTATTTGTAACCTGCTAAGAGTATCCTTTTCCCAAGGGCTTCCAAGGATTTTTATCTCCGTTTGCTCTCTACAAACTCTGAGGGGAGCAGACTGACTGTTCAACTCTAGATTTGCCTTTCTCCTTGGATCTGTTCTCCTTTTGTGCTATTTCGTCTATAACAAAGAGAATTTAAGGGGGAGATGTTTTTTACACAGCTGAGATTTATTTTTTTTCCATCTCCGCTCGTGTTAAGTTTTTGCTGTCCCTGTAAGACTTTGATTTCTGAGCCATGAATCTTTTTTGTGTTTCACTTCTATTCTCTTTAATCTTCAAAATGTGGAGGAGGAAGCAGCTGCATTTACTGTGGTTCTCTCTAAGTTCTGAAGACCAGTATCAGTAAGACAAAAAAATTATCCTTGACAGATGATAGAAATTCAGGAACAAATCAAGACTTAGTTCTTACATCACACAGCATTGGTTTTGTTTGTGCATGTGTGTGTGTGACTGTGAGTGTGTCTTCTCAGGGGCAATATACCTTGAGTTCTTTTTTTCAGTGATTTTGACCATGGCTCATCATTACTTCTTTCATGACTTGAGGCTCTATTTCTTTCACTTGTAAATATTGCTTCTGGCTTTACCCTTGTACTTCCTTTTAGAATGTTCCAGTAGAGTTGACTTATTTAACCAGACAGTGGTGTGGACATGGACATTTTTTCTGACTCTAGGTTTGTGTTAAAACCACTCTGTAGGTACCCGAAACAGACAGCAACTGCCAGGGTCGGTGTTTACAGACTGGTATAATTGTTAAAGGTGTATATTTGAATTCCTTAAGTACTTCTTATGCATCCCGTGTGCAGGTTGGTAACTCAGAACTGTTAGCCGTCATGAAACATAAATCTACTCCTTCATATCCATGCTTAGTCCACTTTCACTGCATTCCAAATTGAACATTCTCGTAACGTCTTGAACTTGTTTTTCAATGGTACCACCCGAGTTTCTAAAAAAAATAGCACTGCCTTACAGTGCAGTTTTCAGTTACACATTAAACCTATGAACCAGATCCATTCTCTAGCAGCACATGCAATATGTTGACTTAGACCAGCAGTCTTAACATACATCGTATACATAGTAATCTGGAGAGTATCCCAATAAGAAATTTTTTGAACTGTTAAAAGATCCAACTGGAATTTCAGTAGAAACTATTTACTCCTACTGTATCTTAGACAACATTGTATTAATAGTGACTTGTCTTACAGCTTTCTGGAAGTGAAAACACTGTATCAAATTAAAATTAACGTCAATTATATACCTATCTTCCCCTCCCAAATAAATGCCTCTTAAATGTATAGTTAGATCTGAAAAATAATTTAAAAAATGTTTTCTGAAACTTCTGAAGGAATGATTCCACTGGAAGCTTGTATGATGTGATCATGTATCTGAAATCTAGGCAATTCCTATTTGAGGTCTTAATTACTTCTCTGCTACGCAGATTAGAAAACTAATCAAAACCTCTATATTTTTCTACATTTCCCTATTTCTTCTTTGTATTGCTAAATATATCTGTCTACATTAATTTTTTATGAATCTCTTATGACTTTCCAAACAGTTGTGATATGTTCAGTAGGGTGAATACTGGTCAAAACTTGATACATCTTAGAGCTTAACATTATTTTCCCCAGTAACTGTAGCTGCTTTCAGTAAAAACAAAAATTTGTCTGCTGAATTTCCACAGCTATTACCCCAGCAGGTCTTTATCTGTTGCACTGAGTTATGCAATTCAAGTGGAATACAGATTCATCCAAAGAACATCAGGAGACCGTACTCACTGTTTATCACAGTCATTCTGATGCTACCAGCAAAGAAGGAGAAATAAAAGCTTTCTTTCAATAACAGTAACCTGACAACCACCAAGTACTATTTCAGATTCATTTGATCTTTTCAGTGTTTTTTGTTGAAGGAGATAAAATCACAGTGTTCACCTAAAATTGGGTTAGGGATTGTCCAGTTCAGTTAATTAAATTGCTGCGATCATTCTTCACATGCAGTTACTTTCCTCAGAGACTGAAGAGAAAGGAATCATGGAATCATAGAATCATAGAACTATTCAGGTTGGAAAAGACCCTTGGGATCACTGAGTCCAACCATCATCCCTACTCTACAAAGTTCTCCCCTAAACCAGATCCACCAACACCACATCCAAACAACCCTTGAACACATCCAGGGATGGTGACTCAACCACCTCCCTGGGCAGCCTATTCCAGTGTCTAACCACTCTTTCTGTGATTTTTTTTTCCCTAACATCCAGTCTAAACCTACCCTGCTGCAGCCTGAAGCCATTCCCTCTTGTTCTTTCGTTACTTACCTGTGAGAAGAGACCAGCACCAACCTCTCTACAATGACCTTTCAGGTAGTTGTAGAGACTGATGAGGTCTCCCCTCAGCCTCCTCTTTCTCAAATTAAACATTCCCAGCTCCTACAAGCATTCTTCATAAGATTTATTCTCTAGGCCCTTCACCAGCTCTGTTGCCCTCCCCTGTACTTGCTCCACACTTCAGTATCTCTCTTGAATCGAGGCACCCAAAACTGGACACAATACTCCAGGTGTGGCCTCACCAGTGCTGAGTACAGGGGGACAATCCCCTCTCTACTTCTGCTGGTCACACTAGTTCTAATCCAAGCCAGGATGCCACTGGCTTTCTTGGCCACCTGGGCACACTGCTGGCTCATATTCAGCTGCTTGTCAATTAGAACCCCCAGGTCCTTTTCTGCCAGACCCTTTCCAGCCACACTTCCCCAGCCTGTAGTGTTGCCTCGGGTTGTTGTGACCCAAGTGCAGGACCCAGCACTTGGCCTTGTTGAAGCCCACACCATTGACATTAGCCCAATGATCCAATCTATCCAAGTCAATGACCCACTATGTCATCCTTCTAAACTTTGCTGCATAAACAAATCCACCCTTTTACAGTTGCTTAATCTCTGATTTAAATAATGTCATTTCCCATGGCTAAGTCTACCTCTTTCTCTTAATCTTTAACCCTGATTCATAATGCATAATTTGCTTTTTTTTTTTTTTTTTTTACATTTAGCTAGAATTTAATTTTAATATTTGTGCGGAAATGTTTTCTCCTGTGAGCAGGGCTGGAATGCCCTCCTGCACTGCTTGTATGTTTCTAAGAGAACTCTTCCTTTTCTTTTCTCCCAGGAAATCCCAGACTGTGGCCAGTTGTCTTATACAAATACTGACTATTTCTGGCCATGTGAATAAAACTTTACCTCTCCCTAAAATAGGAGCTGAAAAATCTCAATTATTCACATGAATTTAGGGCATTTCTTTCTCAGGCTGAAATAGGCAAAGAAACTTCAAGGTGGGCATAGGATAGAGTATGTCCTCTTGTGGCTTTTCTTACATGTTCTCACATCCTTCCTAACCAGCAAAGTGCTGGCTTTTTGGCTGGTAGCTTTGGCATCCTTTTTAATTTCCAACCAATTCTGAGAAGCACTGTAACTACACTCAGAAGTGATTTTCTGATATCATAGATAGGAAACATTTGATTTTAATTTATAACTTACTGTTATGTAAGTTTTTAAGAAGAAAAGCTCTACCTCAGATGATTCATGGTGGACAGTACCAAAACCAGAAGACCTAATGTCTCTGTAATTGCATATTAGCTTGGAATTGTCTTGAGGTTTGGAGTGTGTGTGTGTGTGTGTGAGGGGGGGTTGGTAGGTGGTGTAAACAGCATTTGAACATGTATAGGTGAAATTATTTAAGTTCCAAAAAATACTTACTTTCTTCTTGAGAATACTTAGTCTGAGCTACTGTTTGTACAGTAGAAGACATTTTGGCCTAGAAAATTGGAAGGAAGTAGTCTCCAGAGCACTGTAAGGTTCTTTGAGAGCTCTTTCTACATACCTCCTGGAATGTAAGTTTTTTTTTGTATAATCTCAAAAGCCCAACAAAGTATTGCTAAGATTAATGATTCCTGTGTTCGTGCACTAATTATAAGCCATGAACATTTCTACTGTAGAACATCTTTTTCTGAGGTTTATAATATGGCCTTAAAATTCTTTCAGTTCGAACAGTATTCCTGGAATAAATTCTTGTAAAGCGACCCAATGTTAACATAATTCATATTGACTTATGGGTCATATATGAATATTTTCCAACCTGTCCCACTCACTGTCATGTTTTGTTCTGTTTGCTGTTTGAAAGCAAACCCTACCCATGAGCACCACTCATCTCACAAAGCAGGAAGAAACACATCACATAAAATTTAGCCATCATCCTAGAAGGGCATGTTGTTTTATGGCCGATTCTAGCAGCAGGATACCTGAGAATAGTGCAAGAGAATAAAGGAAAAGTAGAGTTAAAATTATTATGTTGGCATATTGTGAAAATCTACGAGCCCGAAACGTGTTGTGCCATATGCAAGTCAGAATTCAAGGTGAAAAATATTTTTAAAACCCCACTTTTGTATAGGACTGATCTTGTTAGAACATGCAGAAGAGAGATCCTTGTAACATCAAGCATTGCCTTTTGATGTAGTTTGAGCCCTTCTTTTTACTCCTTTTTGAGCTTTGCCAAGATTCAATAGACGCTGAATGTTTGGTTGAGAACGAGACTTATGCAACTTTTGCCCATGCTTGGTGTTTTATGAAAGTGTTATAGATTAAACTGACAATTAGTGTGGATTTTCATTGTGTGTTTACATTACTGGACAAGAAGCCGTATGCTCTGAGTATCTCTTTTGATGGGAAATATATTTAATCCTTTTAAACTTTCCTGTGTACCTCCCTGCCAGTTACTTTTTCTCTGTACTCTTCACTGTCTTAAAAAATGCCGGTCACATCTATTTTACACATATATTAAATTTAGGTATGAAGAATATCACAGTTCCACAGTTTACATCTCCACACTTCCTAGATTCATAAGGAGATGTAAACCAGATGGTGGTAGATATGTTTTACCTGGTTTAAAATAGGAATGGACCTGCCTACTCTTAATTAATTCTCACATGCGTTCAATTCCACCTAAATGTGTATGTTCGTATAATCTACAGAAAGCAGTTAATTTGAATTTCAAAGCACTAATACATTTTACTCTCTTTATGTATTTGCTGAAATAATTAAAACTTATGGCAATCAATGCCCATGATCAATTCTCCAACCAATCGTAAAAGAAAAAAATGGTGAAATTCCATAGGGGAGTTACAAGCTTTATGTTTCAGAGATATAGAATTCAAATGCAATTAAGTGCTAATTTTATTCAAATTCCTCTCATCATTATGATTATATTACATGTTAATTTTATCTTCTTTAATGCAAAAAAAGAAGTAGCTGAAGCATTTCACATAAAATATTGTCTCCTAAGTCCTAGGGAATTTAAACAGATAGTCGTTAGTGTGATAGATGACATACAGGAGCTGTTCATATTAAACTCAAATCCTGTTAAAGTTATGCTTTAATTATAATTTCAAACACTTTACCATCTGTGTGATTGTAATGCATATTAGTATCCTGCCACTTACCTACAGCAAAGTACGAAAAGCAGTTATGCAGAGTACAATATCTAAGAATGAAAAGATGAAACAATTCCCACAGTGTATAGAGAAGTGATGAGAAGGGAGATGTCAGTAAAAAAATAAGGAACTAGGAGAACCTGAGACTAAACTGGGGGTGAGAAGTTGTTGAAGTCCTGTTAATTAAATGCATAAATTTATGGTCATATTTAAATTTCACCCCATCAGCCTGAATAATCTCAGAAATGAGGTATAAAATGGCAGATATTATCTATATTCATTTTTTAGGTGGAACGCTTTCTCACTTTAATACTTTTGGCTTGCGTATTCCCACAGCACTGACTGACATTTCAACAGCAGAAAGAGCAGAAAAAGGCACAAAATGATTGAAGGTGAGGTAGAGTGAGGTCAGTCTCTTTCATTGCTACGTGCAAGTTATGCAAATTCAGTCTCATTTAGACAAAGATAAGTGAGTGGCAGTGGGATGGAGGATATCCAGGTATAAAGGAGCTCATCCAACCTCACAGCACCCAACACCTGACACACAACACAAAGTAACTCAGTGACACTAAGAAATGCCCAACCACCCGGATGGAGAAACTAATAAAGCAGTAGTTGAGGACCCTCAATGCTTGTTAAACTTGAAACACTGATCTCTGTACTAGGGAACCAAGTTAACTCTGTGTCTTAATAAAAGATTTTAAAATAGCTGAACTTTTTCTATGCGATTGTTGAATAAAAAGGAAGGTCAAGTATGTATTCTGCTGTTGCATTTCATAATGATTTCTCATCCTGCAGGCTCCCCTCCCCATCCTTTAACTGTAGGGTTGAATAATGACAGCTTTTGTTCAAAACACTCCCCTTATCAAGTCCTCTTACATGTAAATATGTACAGTATTTTGTGTGTATATCATGTCCCACTCAGTGCTTACCAGGATTTTCTAAGGAATGTGTCCTGATCATTCTCTTGAAGAAGCAGCAAGTAATTCCATGTAGATCTATTATGTGGGCCCAGAGGAGCAGTTTTAGTACCTATAATCACAGGGTTGCAAGGTCATGCATTTTGGGCAAGTGATTAGAAGTCTGAACTGGGAAAAGGGAATATTACAATACCTTAAGAGAAGTAGTGTAGATACATGTGAAAAATTAACATTCTGTTTCTTTCCTCTGTGTATTTAAAAAATAAATAAATCTGACTTTTGTCTTCTAAGCAAAAACTTACAAATGTGGGGGGAAAAAGAACTAGAAAAAAGAAAGAGAAATATGAAGAATTTCCTACGTACTTCCTTTTTCATTGATGATGCCACGGAGAACTTCCACTATTAAACTTCTGTGTTTGAATATACTGAGTTCCAAAGTGAAGTTGCAACCTGTGAAGTGCCATAAATTCAGTGTTTAGAGAGCAGATTTCAGAGGAGAGATTGCATTTCCCCTTAATTTTTGCTCTTTTCTGTGTCAAAAAATTATCCTTTGTGAGGTGCCTACTTAATTCTTTAAGGAAAAAAAAATTTGAAAAGGTTGATTATTCTAGTCAAGGTTTTAACTTTCAATCAGCTCAGCTAGAATTAAAGGGAGATGAGTAGAAAATCCTTTATTTTATGAATTTTTTTCTTATTAAAGCAATTCAAAGCAGTTCTATCCATTTACTGTCAGGAGCTTACATTAATCTGTGCTGCAAAAGGCCTAGCTAAGCTTGCAGAATCAGAAAGCTTTACAGTATTAAGCAGCAAATTTGAACATTTTTACGTGCCTGTCTTTCATCTCTCATTTGTGAAGAATCATCGGCACACCTGATTGGGTCTAATGCAGAGTAGCAGTGTTCTTTATGAGAACAGCTTTCAAGGAAGCAGTTCTGGAAAGAGAGGTAATAGTGACTTGTGGTTTCAAAATCTTTTTGGCCGTTTCTTTCACTAGTCAATTTCCAACATACACAGTATATATTTTATTATTTACCTTTGGTTTCATTAAGTCCTGTGGGTGGAAAACTACTGCCTTATTGCTGCAAGTAGTTCTGTGTCCCATTCACTTGACTGCAATTTATTTTAGATTTACTATGATAAGGTTAAATTTAGAACAATTTGTTGTTATGAACTCCTATTGTACCTTCATATTGCAGATGCAGACAGATGTAAACTCAGTCCATAGTTGGCAGGGTATCTTCCAGGAAAGTTAAGATGCTTCCAAAAGCATGATAGAGAAGGGATTTTCCCGATAAATACTTCTATTTCCTACCCCAAAAGGAGAGAAAATTCTTAAAAATACTTGCCATGCCAGCACTGAAAAAACATAAGGGTTGTGGTTTGGGGCAACATGACAACGAGGAACAGCCCTATGGCTGTTCACTCAACTCCCCCCCTCACACACACTCTGGGATTAGGAGGACAAAGGCAAACTAAGAGTCTCACGGGTCAAGACCAAGGACAAGGAGGGATCTTCACCAATTAAGGTCCTGGGCAAAACAACCTCAACTTGAGGGAAAAAAATAATAACTTAATTTCACACTAATCACACACACCCAGGACACAGACACACACAGAGCAGGGCTTGCAGATGTTACCCCACCCCTCCCTTCTTCCCGGGCCCAAATCCCCTTGTTCCCGGTTTCTCTCCCTCCTTCCCCCCAGCAGCACAGGGGGACAGGGGATGGGGTTTGGAGTCAGTTCACAGGCTGGTGGTTCCTGCTGCTCCTTCCTCCTCAGGAAGAAGGATTCCTGACAGTCCTGCCCTGCTTCCCCACAGGTCCCTCCCATGGCACAGAGGCCTCCACCAACCTCTCCTTCCTGAGCCCTTCCCACCAGGCCCGGAGCTGCTCCAGCCTGGGCTTCCCACAGAGTCACGGGGGCTTCGGGAACAGCCCCCTCCCCTGGCCCAGGGGCTTCCACAGCTGGGCAATCAGAGCCCACTGGCAGCAAATCCACAAATCCAAGTCCACTGGCCAAGTTCACCCCTCCCAGTGCCCCCAGGGAATGTTCCACCACGTTCCTCCACGAGTGCAGGGGCACAGCTGCCATCTCGCCATGGGCTGCAGGGAAACTTCTGCTTGGGCACCTTCTTCTTCTTCCTCTCCGACCACCAGCACCGCTCTGCCTCTCCAGCTCGCTCTACTCAGCTCCTATCTCAGTTCTTTCGTATGTTAATGGCAGAGGTGCATCTCTTGTCCCTCTAATGGCTCCTTGGCTGGGTTTGGAGCAGTGGGAGCTTCTCAGCTTCTGACCTGAGCCACCCCTGGGACCCTTTCCCCCTAACCAAAAATTCCTGCCAAACCAGACCAAACCAGCACAATAAAGCATTTGAAACAGAACACATTGGTTATCAAGACCAGTTCCCATTGATGGTAGGATGTAATTGTAACTGTGACTTTCAACATTTTATGAAAGAGCCTTTTTATCACTGTTTAATTATATTTCATAAATAAATAGGCTCTGAACTAAAAGAGTAAAAATGTTCAAATCAGAGTAAAATTTTAAAAACAGTCAGCTCAATGTAGTTACATTTCATTAACAGTTTCAAGAAACTTCCAGCTGCTTTCAAAAGCTTCAGTGTCTTGTACCAATGACAAGGTTTTATTAGAAAATATGAAACTAAATGAAATCCATGCTTCATGGGAGGGACATTCCCTCTTTTTTTAAATGTAATTTCCTATGCTGAGAGAGAGTTGCAAGCTTTCGCTAATGCAAACTAAAAAGTCTTGCAGGAGCTTCAGTCCTCCTTAAATTAGAACGTGATTAACTGATACTCAACCCATCAGTATTCTGAATTTTATCTCTCTGTATCACCATGCTGAGAGAGATACCTCCTGCTCTCTGTACACATCCTGTATTTCAAGTGACTAATCTGATTGTTCTCTGTAATATCATAAGGTAACTTTGGGATCCCATAAGAACTGACAGTTATTAAATAAAAATCTTGCATTGCAGCTATCCCAGTCTCAGAAAATCTGTAGCAGTCAAAGATACAAGGAAATAAAATTAAGATGCTTAAAGCAATAGGCAGTATTTGAGAAAAATGGAAACCAGCATCTGAAGCTGTAAGTTTAAGAGATGGGGATGTCATTGTTAGCAACTTGTTAACAGCTTTGCATGGCAACGAGAAAGAAACAGAGTTTTGTTGAGGTTTTGCTTTAATCCATGAACTGTTTGAACCTTTAAAAAACAATAATGTGTAGACTTTCATTATTGTTGTTCTTTCTCGTTTTAGCTCTTAGTTGATTTTTTTTTTTTTTTGCGTTGTACTTAAAAAATGTTGCAAACATGGAGGGTGGAGGGATGGGGTGAATGGGAACTGCCTGTGGTTTGAAGAGGACATACATAATCCAACAACGTCAAGCACAACAATAAAGAAATATTTCAAAAGCAGAGATTATGCCATCTTCCAGTCACAAGATCTGTTAGATGATGATACAAAAAAAAACCAACAACAACAAACACAAAAACACCCCGATGTTTTATTCTGTTGTTGCAGATGGCTATATATCTTTCTCACCATCCAGAGTAAGATATTAAGTTCTTGAAGATCATAAAATGCTAGATATTTTACAAGTGCTTCTGAGCTCAGCTGGAAGAATAATCCTAAAAAATCTTTAAAATCAGAAGTTAATTAAGTTTGGAAGGGACCTATGGAGACCATTCAGTCCAGTCTTTTGCTCAAAGTGGGACTAACTTCAAACCCAAATCAAGTTGCTAAAGGCCTTTTCTGTTCATTTCATGAAAATTTCTGAGGATGTAGTTTCTGCCATCTCTCTGGGAAACCTGTTCCAGTGCTTAACCACTCTAATCGTGAAAATATTTTCCTTACATCCAGTGGGAATTTTCTGTGTTGTAATTCATGACTGTTTTCTCTTTATCTTTTGCTTTGCAAATCAGAAAAGATTGGTCTTGTCTAGAGCTGCCCTTCAGGCAGCAATCAGCTCCCTTCAGAGCTTTTCTCAGGATAAGCAAAACTACTTCCCTCGGACTCTCCTCATACCTCACATGCTTCAGTCCTCAAATGCTTGTAAAATATATGATAGCTTGTGAATCAGGAAAAGGGCAGACATCACATGCTGATGGGTTTTCATGAGTCAAGAATTGCAAGTCAGGCCTTTACTTCTGGGTTGTACAGGACAATCCTGCTGACAGATAGCTACTGCTGATGCAGTAGCCCAGCCCACACAGAGGATGTCTTTTCACATATGGCAGTTCTCTCTAACTGCTGTGAACCACATAGCCAAGCAGCTGAGCAACTTCAGAATGATTCATTTCTGTTTGTCCAACAAACACAGATCTACAGTGTTCAAAGGAAGGGAATATCAACACAAAAACACCCCTCTTTCCTTCCGGATCCTCAGTAATGTGGAAGAAATAGAATGTATATTAGAAACAGTAATTCATTCTCTTTTTAACTTCTTGTGAATATCATAACAAACCAGAGACATAAGGATACATATCAGGAGCTGCATTGTCCATCTCCATCAGTTCTTCTGGAATCACATCCATAAATGTGTCAAGCTCCCCTCATGCAAGTCTCCTGCCTGCAAAAGTATTTCAATGTGCCACTCCTCAGGCAGATAGAAAACAAATTACAATGCACATAAATTAATGTCCAATGTATCTCCTTTTGATCTTGTACCTATATTAATCTTTCACTTAAATACATCTTGCTTCCTAATCAGTACTTCCAAAAGGTATTAATGAAATGTCATCTTGTTTCCCCTCGGTGTTTTATCTAAACTAACCTAGCCAAACTCCTCTAATTCCTTCTTTGTAATATGTGTTCCTTTCACTAATCATCCTGATAGACTTTCTCAAATAACAGATCCATTCTTGGACAGAAATCTGACCACAGTCCTTCATTCCATTCATGTGACTCAAATGCTAAAAGATAGTAATTATGCATCTACACGGTGATGGTTAGAATTGACTTGAAGACCTTTTCAAGCATTTCCATTCCTTTGTAATTAGCAACAGAGGTACTGCTAGGCATCCAGGGCTTGGGCTAGTAATCTCCACTCATATGCAGAAATAAATGAGCAAAACCCCCAATCAAGAAAGATTAAAAAATTATAGAAAATTGCATAGGTGCTTAGTGATTTATCAGGACAACAAAAGAGAGTATCCTGCCTCAAACAAATACTTTCTGATGTTGAAAGAAGGCACAACGTGTAAGGACACCAGCCTCAATTCATACAATCCTTAGTCTATGCAATACCATGCACCAAAATAAGGCTATTACTCCATTATTTGCCATATGTCTTTTTTTCCTCTGCAAGCTGAATATGTAAACAGCAAAATTATTCATAAGTAACTTTCAGATGTTTCCAGAGTCCACCTGCAAAATTTGTTTTTCTGGACTCCAAGGATTCTCAACCCTGCTGACTGTATTAAATATGCATGGTAGGAAGAATTATTAAACTAGACCTTTCCTTTGAGAGTTTTAGAGAAACTGTGGTTTATGCTGTAGATTTATCTCTCCACCTTGTTCCTTGTTCCCTCTTTCATAGTTGTACTCACTCTCTTGAAGAGACTTAAGCATGTAAACATCATCACTTATCACAGAAAGCAAGCCTGGGGGCCTCCACATCTCTTTCATTTTATTTACACTTGAAGAGTCAGTAGTTCATAGTGACTGAGCTATGATCAAGGAGCTTCCTGAAATTAAATTCATTAGTAAAACAAGAAACTTTCCAGACGTGCACAGCACAGCTTGAAGTACTCAGCTGAGGAACTAATTAAAGACAGATAGCTGAGTGGGTAATGAATAAACACACATTGTGGGTAGAAATAGCTAGGACAAATACACATACTCCCTGGTATATTTGACGGGAAATTAAATTATCATGGATACTGAAATAAGTCAAACAAAGCTGAAGCTCTCCTTCAGCTTTTAGACACAGATTCTTCTTGGAAGTGAGACAGCAGGCAGCGGGATCCACAAATGAAGGCCCTGTGAGGGAGTCTTCTGCAGCTCTTCAACCCGTGGGTGGGTCTGTGCTGCACACAGATCTCACGTGATAAGGGGGCCAAAACTGTCCAAGTCAGCTGCATTCTCTGCACATGAGCACAGACCTGTTTGTCCCTATAAATGAGAGGCTTTGAATGACACTTGCTTTGCACACCCCATTCCCTTATGCACCACCCTTGTGTACCCCCTCCCAGTTGATGTTTCTGTAGGCAGTCACCAGTGTAATACTCCTAATACCACAAGCTCAGTGAGGGTAATCAAACAGGTGACAGGAAGTATCTGCCCATTAGCAGATACTCTGGACTTTTAAATTCTTGGTTTGAAGAGCATCCATTTGTTTCTGCGTGGAGCAGATGCAAATAGCAGGACTGCCTGGAGCCTTTAAAGTGTTAATGGTATCTTTTGTATCCGATTTGTAAACTATGATGTGCTGCACACCAGCCATTTCCAGAGGCTTTTTGCACAGCAGTCTGTAATCGAACATTGTTCATGACATGAAGGTAGCCAAAAGAGGTATGAGCTTTGAAAACAGATAGAAAAGAGCTCCTAGAGGAAGTCAAGTAACCACTACTAGATGAGAAACACCATTAAGAGTTAAGCTTGCTAGTACGTACCACCAAACTGAAAGTTGAATTCGCAGTTTTAAAAATCACAAGCACTAAAAGCCTGATGGAATTTATGAGGATGCCTTAGCAAGCATGCAAGTGGTGGAAAATAAGGCAAAGAAGATTTAGTTCAAAAAAGGTTATCAGTTGTAGCCCTCTATACACCCAGAGTCATTGGACTGTCTCTAATGTGGAATATGAAGGCTTCCCAGTGCAAATGTTTCCCTGGTCATACTAGTGCTGATTCTTTAAAAGTCATTTTTTAACCTACCCTAAAGGAGGCATTGGGGTTAGTTGCTCTGCCCCTGTAGCAGGCCCAGACATAAGACAGCATCATGGTTCCTCTGTCACTCCACCAATTTGCAAGAAACATTTTATTTTGCCATCTGTCTTCATGGTAAACAGCAGCCAAGCCAAGCCATCATGCACACCTGCCTGTTTGCTGTTTGCCTCTAGCCCATTTGACCCCCCCTTGCACTGACCCCAGTGCTTCCCAATCTGACTACAACCATGCAGAGGAGCAAGGAAGTTAATCCCTGCTCGCCAGTGCTTTGCATGCCAGGAAAATCCTTTCAATAATCAAATCCAGCAAGTGTGCCTTAGTTCACAAATGTGTTACTTCAGCAGAATCATTAACAGCGTAGGACACTATTCAGTATGACAATAATTCCTACCGTCCTAGCCATCCCTGAGATGAATTTCTAAACACTTCTGTTACATCCAACCGTGTGTCAGAATATGGGGGTAGCTTTCTTAGGATATACAGCTTACATACTCTTGCTTTTCATGGATGAGGTCAGGGAGTGAGACAGTCAGTTACCTGAGGCTGCATTTCTGTATTCACAGGTGTTAAGACTTCTGCTTTTCCTTGGAGTGTTAAGGCCCCTGTAAAAGTGTTAAGGGGCAGAAAGGCAGAGGCATCCAGTCAATAGGGGTTCAGAGAGCTGGCATCTCTGCTAACCATCCTCATAGTTTACAGATTTCACTGAAACCCCTGTATAGCTACTGTCCTTGACATTTCTGGGTGCCTTTTGCACTGAATCTCACCATCTCCATGGCTGCAGCCAGGTGAAGACATAAGATACTCTGTTACTCTGCTCAGTACTTGCATTTATCCTAGTTCTTTTGCCCAGATCATCTAAGTTCCTGACTTGGCAAACTGAAGTGAAGTAGCACTTAGGAAACATGTTAGATTTTGTTTGGTTCCATAAAACGGAGGAAGTCCATTACGTTGCCAGGAAGAGCAATATAAATAACTTGAAAATTGAGCATGTGTGCTTTTGTTTGCTTGTGTTTTTTGAGTTATTTAGTTTTGTGTAAAGGTTTTGTACAGTGTCTGGAAACAACTCCCTGTTGTCTCTCTGCTGCCTGCATATATGCACTATCTTACTCCTGGTACCTCTGCATTTATGAAAGATGTGTATACGTAGCTCCAGTATTCAGCATTAATCTCATCTGGATAGCAGTAAGTAGAAGTGATTTTAGACTCCCCTAGACAGATTATGTTTACCAGGTGTATAGTTAGAATTGATATTGTTGGCTTTACAATAGGTTAACTTTTATGCATGTATGTATTAGGTGGTTTTAACCCTCATGCAGAGTTTTTAAAGAATACTTGGAGTATACATGCAGCATTTTGCCTTTTCTTAAGTTCAGTTAAATGCATTTTGGCTTACTCATGTTTAGATTATTTTAAGTCCTCTTCTATTCCAATAACAATTTAAAGAAATCTTTTGCCATAAAGATACTTTCTTCAAATCAAATTGGGACAGTAGCAACGAGCTACTGCCAGCTGTAACCTCTGATGAATTAGTAGTCCCTGGAGTACTGTCTTGCCACTTTTAAGTACTTTAAATACTATTCATCTAGGAAACAATGTACCCGTCATTAAAATATCAACATTTATTGACAGCTGACTGTGCCGGGTTTTTGCATTTACAGGACTCACACACTTATCGCAAGCTCAGTTGCATCCCTGCTATCAGAGACCACTGTGAAAATATCTTCCAAAACACTGACACCTCTGTTCTCTTTGAATTAGAGAAGTCAAGAAGACACTTAACAAGCATGACACAGAGGAGTACTAGGCCTTACAGGAAGGATATGTTCCTTTAAAATATAACATCCATATTTTACAATATTTCTGTCTTCACTGATTTTCCCTTTTTCACCCTTACTACCCCTTTGCCCTCTTGGAGTTGGTTTTTTTTTTTCCCTATTTAATTTTCTATTTTCTGTTTTCTGAATTAATTTTCCTATCTCCTTTGTCCAGAGTGTACATGCACATCCAAAAGGACACCTCAAGGAAGTTAATGATGCATACATCTATGCAGAAAAAGCATAGCTGTAGCAGAGTTTTTAAATTCCTAAATGCTGGTGCTGTTAACTCTTAAGAGTAGGATTTGTTCCTCAGTATTGTTCATTCTTTATGGAAGAGTAAACCAGTAGTAACTGAACATCCTCTGACTTCTAGGGGAGGGGGAAGACAAAAAGATAGAAAAATAACAATATTAACAATACACAGCTGGAAGCAGAGTGAGGGTGCAGAAACATCTTCATGCAATTCAAAAGCACAGATCATGTAATTGTGCCAGTTTTCCTGTTCTCAGCCCATAAGGTGAGGAGTCACCTTCAGGACTCTCATGTTTCCAGAAGGAGAGATGAAGTCTAGCCATACCATTTCCTCATCAAATCGACTTTCAGGTCATCAGGCATCAGAAGCAAAATGTCTGGAGGTGGCTCTAAGAGCCCTGCTGTGCACAGAACTTTTGTAATCCTTTTCTTCAACTGCTGATGCTCAGTAATACATTTTAAATACAAATTTGTACTAAAACTTGCTGGAATTCAAATTCTGAGTGAAAATGGAAGTCAGTGCCATGGTGCTGTTTTGCTTTTGTTTGGGATGGGCGAATGCATGAAAAAAATGTATTTGGCAGGCTTTCAGATTAGAAAAATGCACATTGTCAGTTTTTATTTTCATGTGGAAAAAAATAAATTCTAACAAAATATTATTCCCACTGTGAGAACATTTCCAGAGTAGAACATGATTAATAAGCATTTTTATTTTTTCCACACACAAAAGCTCCCTGAAACATTAGATTCTCAAGTTCATTATGAATTATAGGATAGGAATTTAAGCTGTATTCACTGTGTTACAACCTATGAGACTTCCAGACTGCTGGCAATATTGTAGCAGTAGTTTTGTATTTTTGAGCTATAGCTTTGATCTCAAAATACTGTGAAGCCATTTTTTTAAATACAAACAAGTTTATTTGCTGTTAACTTACAGTGCTGTAGGATACAGAGTTCAACAGCACATGGAGAAGTTAAAGCCAAATGAGTATCATGAAGTTACTATGGAAATTTAGGAAGATAGGTTGTAGTTGCCAAAACTATAATTTTAGCACAGATGAACACTAGTCTATCTGAAAGCATCTTTTAATTTCCAGTGACCCTTAACAAAGGTAACTGAAAATGCTTGTGGGAACTTCTTGCCACAGGACACTATAAACACCAGGATTTTACATCATTCACAAAGGGACTGGCAAATTCAAATATGAAAAACATACTCAGGGTTATTAAATATATTTACACTTCTGGATCACAAAGTGTTTGAGATACAGAACTCAGTGTTCAGAAGATATTCACAAGGAGTATTACTATCTACTTGTCGTGTCCTTGTACTCTTCCCTAGGCACCCACCATTGTCCTGAGCAGAAGAAACAAGGGAAGCTGGACAGACTTTTAGTGTGACATGATGCAGCTATTCTTAACTTTTACATCTAAATTCTTACAGGAGAGGTCACCTCAAATGGAGTACCTTGGAGGTAATGAAATTAGAACCAGTACAGCAGAGCATTTAATAACCTTTTTTAACATTAAGCAAATGCTGAAATGCCATGATCTAAAATAGAATGTCATGATTTGGTGAAGTGATAGTATTAATATTATTCTAATTGGTTTTTTTATTAAAGCACCATATAAATACTAGAAATATGGTCTTATCCTGTGTTTCCATAACTTTTCTTTGGCTCATTTAGTGATATTCCTATTAGATATGAAAGTAGAATCTTTCCAAAGGAGGAGTATATTTTTGTTTAGCTTCAAAGGAAATTATATGGTCAGTTCATACTGGTTCTGTGACATGACCTAGGTCTTGGTGCTCACTGTTCTTTTAATTTGGAAAAAGAAATAAATCAGTCTCTCTGTTTCAGTTTCTAGAAGCAGTGCAATAGCTTTAAATGAACTATTTAATTTGTAATCTCATGAAGAATATTTGAACCAAATTAAGGACTGGGCTACTTTTTTCTGCTGTTCCTTCTGAATATGTAATTTTCCTTTCTCCATTCAAAGATACTGACAAACAGCTGTGTTACTCCTAAGTAAGGAAAAGCACACTTTTTATTCAAGTGGCTTAAAATATTTCTATTTTTAAACACCATAAGGCAATATGCCTTATATATAAAGGTGATATGAAGATGCATGACATCATTTAACTATTCACTTCCATTTAGTAGAAATTAATAACATTCAAGGAAATAACGTATGTGGCTTATGTTTAACTCACCTATCAGGAGCTGGAATAACTGAAGAAGGAGCTTGGTTGGTGATTGGAACGGCCAACAGTGATTGCTCAGATGTTGCTACTGCATAATTAGGGACTTCACAGATTTTGTATTCCTCTAGGGGTGAGTCAAGAGTCATTACTAAATGGCCAGTGAAATCTGTTGCCTGACTCTGAAAATGACCAGAAACTCTGTGGTCCTAGAATTTTTAATTTTTTTTCCCCTAATGCTAAGAAGAATAATTGGAATTCAACTTGATGAATTACCAGTGTTTCCTAACAATTTTTGGAAACTCATTAATGTTAGCATCACTTGGGAAAGGATGGCAATGCTCTCTCAGCTTCTTGTGTCCTAAGCAAAACCAGTAGAGTCAAATTATGATACCTTAGTCAGTTATGACGATGTTACACAAAAGTTTATAACTACATGTAGGACATAGCTTCCTCATTCCCTCTCCTACTGCAACTGTGGTGTGAAACAAAGGTCAGATGTAGGAAATTGAGCCCTATCTATTTTCCTTTGAAGACAATGTATGCACAGAAGTGTGGATTTCTACATTCAATGGGTTGTGTTGCTTCTTTGTGCAACAGCAGGCAGTATCATGATAGAACTTGTATGTAGAGTCTGCAATTGAAAGAGAGTCTGTTACTGGGCTTCTGTGGTACTTTGGAGAGAAAAAAGTTTGCATGTTCAGGAGAGCCATTTCAAAGGGAGAACTCTGCTGTGCACTGTTTGTGCCTTCATACAGGTGCACTTCTTTGCATTTCAGTCGCCTTCATCATAACCTATGTCATGGCCTCTGCTTGCTCAGTCAGTCAGTAAATGTTATTAATCTCTTTTGTAATATGTAGCTAAGTTTAAGTATGTGTTTCCTTTGTACTAATAAGGTAATATGAGGTTCCTTTCCTCTTTTCTTTCTGTCTTTAAGAGCTCACTGCCAAAATAACAAGGACAGGATTGATAGACGAGAACTGATTGGCCACTGACACTGTAAAATGCATGTCTTGGTTACAAAAATTTAGGATAGATAATGGGAGCAGTGTAAGACTTTTAAGAATGAACGAATGCTCATTTTCAGAAAACAGAAGTACAGTGTACCATTTTGTATATTCTTGGACAGGTGCTAATGTCTGATGATTTAGGATATGTTTTCTGAGATCTGTTTCAGGACGTTAAGGGTATGGGGTTTCCTGTCAGCAGCATCCAACTATTTCTTTTTCAAGCTGTCCTTGCACTTCCTCACCAAAGCTTTTGGGTTATGTACCTTCATTAGCACTTGAATAAGATGAATCAAAACCTTCTAGATACTGAGCTTTGGGCAATTCACACTTTGTTTTGCTCATGTGAATAATAAACTAGACATAATCAGATAATAAAATTTAAAAATGGAACTTGGAATACAATTTAAGTCTTGATAGATCAAAACACAGGTTGTGAAGCTGCTGTTATTAAAGCTGTTAACATGCTTAAATGTTATTGCTTTTGTGCATGTGCTTAATTACCACCCTTAGCAGTAAACAATTTGGTGGTGTTACCATCATAATTTAAAGGCATGTATTGCAAAGAATGGCCACAAACTCTAAATTTATTCTAATTTATGAAAGTTTATCATTCCCCATAATGAAAGAAAATAGCAGGACCTTCCTTATCAAAGGTTTCTGGGGAAAACACTTCAGAAAATTACAGTAAAGATGTTTATGTGAGCTGACAAATATAAAATATTATTTGAAATACATTTAATATACTATAAACAACTTAGTAGGTAGGAATTGGTATATTTGTTGCAAGCTCAGACATGCAGAGAAGAAATAGATCATTTTTTGGGCCACCTGGAGAAAGCAAGCCTTAAAATTTCTTTGAGCATCCCCACTGCTCACTTCTCATTTCACCAGAGTATAGTTTGCTTATGGTTTTGAGAGATGGAACTAAAAATCCATGGAAACCTTGCTGGTTGGCAGATATGAGAAGTTTCTAAAGACTGTCAAGTGGAGAGTTCAAAATAAAAGTTTTCTTCTCCTTCCAAGAGCCAACATATTGAGACTCTGTCTATCACTTCTACATAATATTGCAAACAAGTTTAGGAAATGGCTTTCCCTAAAAAATAGAGCGAGTTCAGGCCCTGGCACAATTAAAGAAAACCGAAAAACAAACAAGCAAAAACAAACAAAAAACCCAACAACTGAACAGTTCTATCCATTCCACTTTGCACTTATTTAGGGGACTTTGAGATTCAAACCATCTTTCCTTCCCTCACCTTCTCCCCAAAGGAGGGTACTGACATCAGAATCCCAAAACTGTTGGAAATAATCTGTATTATGGAATTAGTTTGGGCAGTAATATTTTGCATCTTTTTAGTGAGCAGTTTGTCATGATTATTCTGGAGTCAAGAATTACTCATTGATACCAGTACCACAGAGGTCAAACACTGGCTGAGCAACTTCTTGGAAATATGCTACTGACTTAATCATGCAATATCTTTCCATGCAAAAAATAAACAGGTATTATTCGGAAAGAGCATAGACATAGTCTAAATAACACTGTGAGACTATGTATCTCTGGTTTAAATACTTGATTAAAAAAAAAAAAAAAAAAAAAAAAAAAAAAGTAACACTGAGATGAATTCTCATTATTTGTAAAATTTGTGAATGTGAAATCCATATGGTGGATTTTGGGGGGAAGGATCTTTAGAAGTTCCTGTTTCCAAGTTCTTTAATTTTCTTGCAGTTCTAATGGCAGAAAAATTATTTTAATTTCACAATGCCCAGAAATGAGACTTCAGACCTAAAGATACTAAATGTAGTATCCCCTGACAGACCACGAACACCGTGAGACTTGATAACATTCGCTGTAACTGGTTAGCCTTTCTAAGATTGCTAACCTCTAATTTGGTCAGTGGGTGAAGCTGAGGTCTCTGAATACTGACAGACCAGAGAAGACTCAGTTATGGCATGGTATTCACTCCTTTCTTCCCTTCAGAAACTGGTTGCTACTGGGCCAAAAACTTCCTAAATATTTCTCAGTTCAGATATTTTTTTATCAGATATTATTTTTTATCAGATATTTATTTTTTTAATCAGATATTTTTTTTATTATTGCACATTGCCAGTGGCTGCCAAAGGGGTGCAGTGTGGTCACAGATGTCAGGGCATATGAATGTAGATAGATGATGTGTATGTGTATGTGAATGTGTAGATGATGTGGTCCCTGCAAATTAACCTAGGAAGGAGAATATTCACCAACAAGACTTCCTCTTTCCTCTTAGCCTTTGCTGTGAATAGTCTAAGAAACTGACTTAATTTATGTGCAAGAGGAGTAGGTAATAGGAGAAGAGGAAAGTCACTGTTGAATTCAACCCTGGTTTGAAAAATCTCTGCTGGTGGTATCAGTCTCAGCTGTAAGACAGCCACACAAACAGTTAGTTAGAAAATGAAGAGAGGGAAAGAACAGTAGGTAGAACAGAGTATTGCTCCTTCCAACATTTCACTTAGATGTGTGAACAAGCACCCTTTCTTTAAAAAATACTGTCAGAGATTTAAATGTTACTTCATGGGCCCATTCTTATCTGGAATTAATTATACTTAATTATAGACTTATGTAATTATAATCTTTTACTGAAAACTTGATAATCACAGTGGACTGAGGCCTTAATATTAAATCTTATTTAAAATGCAGCAACTCAAACTGAACCTTCTAATATTGTCCTAAAGCATTTATTCACTGCTGATGTGACTGTCGTCATGTCAAATGTCAAAGAAATACCAAATCCACAGTTCTTAGCCACAAACATTTCTGATAGAAGCCCTCCTTCCCTCCCAGATTGTGAGCTGGCATTCATTTGCTGGACTCTCTCAAGATCAGAGCATCTGCTCACACCACTGCAGAAGTCCTTGTTACTTTAATGGGGCACAGATTTACAAGAATTAGTATATTATTTAGTTCTGTATGCAACTCAAAACCTTTTGGCTAGACACTAGAGAGTGATATATCTTAAAAGCTATAGCTTTTCTGCTTATTCCAGAGGACATAAAAAATTGCTTATCTATTAATATCATAAATTAAATTCAACTTAAGTTTTACGGTCAAGTGATTTGGAATAAATATACGTTATATAGGCCTACAAACTGATGGTCATTCATCATATTCAGAGTCTGATATGTTTATTTTTATAAACAAGTTTTACTCTCTAGCAAACTTGAAGGGGTTTGTTTGGACTGTGAAAACAGGTAACAAGGGAAGACACATTGTCTCTCTTGTGGAGCAACCTAAAGGGTAAAATACCCTTACCAGCAGAAATAGTGCAGAGTTGTGATCCACTGAGTGATCCACACTTTGTATATTCAGAGCTACTCCTATCAACTCTGCCTCTAAAATATTCTTGGATAGAAATTTGGGTATGTTTCAGGCTAAAACTGCACTACTGACATGCCTTCCCTCTCTAACTGCCATGAAAATGTGTCATTTGCAGAGCATTTCAGGGTTATCTCTTCCAGGAGGAGAGCATAAAAGGAAAGCATAATACCAGTTTTCTTTGCTCATGAACATACGTAGTTTCCTAGAACTATAAAGTCTTTCTGGTACATTTTGCCTTTTTGCACCATGTTCATTGCAAATCTTTTGTATTTTAAGGATGCCTCATCTTCATCTTCTTTCTTTTCTCTCCAGTTTTCATTTCTAAATGGCACTAGCACGAATAAAGCTTGCTGCATAGGAAGCAAAGCATTTGTGTCCTGTCAAAGCACTGAGAACAGATACAAGTGCAAACAAGTAAACTAAAATGTCAACTAAATCAGTTAAACACTTGTTAATCTGTTTTTATGACAGTGAGAGTGAAAATATAAATGGAAAACAGTAGTAGTGCACTTGTGTGAAGTGAGGCTGTGATTCTGCATTCTTCCTTACTCCTTTGATACACAGAAGGAAAAAGCCTTTCTCAAGTTGGATTTGAGGGGACTGTTTGGGAAAGAAATCCATGTTTTTCTTTTATGTACTTCAGCTGAACATATTTGATAAGGAAACTCTCAATAAAATAGACTCTATACTGCCATTTTATAAAACCATTTTTCAGGGGGGAGTAGGGGGAAGCACTTTGAATTTTTAGTCTAACATCAATCAAATGGGGCAAGTCCAAACCATATTCTAATGTGGCTTATAAGTCAGATACCCTGCAGCACTTACAAGGATTGAACATTATGCAGCTGAAGTAGAACAAGAGTGAAAAAAATTATGTATATAATCCCAAAATATTCTACATTTCATAAGGTGTTTATGTAAAATGCAATGCAAGTGAGTTTTGATATATACTACTCTAAAATCTTAAGTAAATATTTGAGTACTATAAAACTGGATGAGCTCCACCTTTCAGGACTAGCTCAGGTAAATCCTAGCCTTCTACTCACAATTATTATTTTGTTCACTTTTCTCAGTATAGGGAGCTTATATTTTTTTTCTCACTATAAGACCTTAGTTTTGGGCCATCCTTGGAGGCAAAGGCCATAGGACAGAGGTATTAGAAGTAAGATCTTTGGAGCTCTGTATTGCTACCTTGCTGCTCTCTCTGAAGCCTGCACATCAGCCTGGCAGGAGTGGAATTGAAGGAGATTTAACTGTAGCTCTGGAAGAGCTTCACAGGGTGATTTAGCTGGATCTCTGAAAGAGTTTCACAGGGTGATGTGATCAGCAATCCTAGGAGCTGCTTTAATTTATAATACTGCATGTACAAATCCATCTACCTGTCCAGTGTTCAGGAGACACAAGAAGATATTCAGACCTGTTTGCTATACCTGTCTTGCTCATGCCTGGACACATCTCAGAATCAGAACAAACTTACTTGCTCTTTGCAGAAAAAAGAATAATAAAAAAAAAAAAGTCTGCCTTTAATATTGTTATGTGGTTATAAATAGGAGTAAATAAATAATAACTAAACTCTCTGGGAAACTTGTTTCTATGGGATTAGTCTGCTAAAGGAATGGCTAGCCATAGTGTCATAGAATAGTTTAGGTTGGAAGGGACCTTAAAGATCATCTAGTTCCAATGCTCCTGCCATGAGCAGAGATTCCTCCCACTAGACCATGTTGCTTAAAGCCCCATCCAACCTGCCCTTGAACACTTCCAGAGATGGTGGTTCCACAACTTCCCTGGGCAACCTGTGCCGGTGTTTCACCATCCTCAAGCTAAAGAGTTTCTTCCTAATATCTAACCTAAATCTGCCCTCTTCGATTTTAAAGCCATTACCTATCATTACAAGCCCTTGTAAAAAGCCCCTCCCCAGCTTTCCTTTAGTCCTACCATGTACTGGAAGGCTGCTTTAAAGTCTTCTGGGAGCCTTCTCTTCTCCAGGTTGGGGTTATTCAGCTCTCTGAGCCTGTCTGTATAGCAGAGGTGTTCCAGCCCTCTGATCACCTTTGTGGCCCTTCTCTGGACTCTCTCCAACAGTTCCATGTCCTTCCTGTGTTGGAGGCTCCAGAATTGGACACGGTTCTCCAGATGGGGTCTCACCAGAGCGGAGTAGAGGGAGAGGATCCCCTCCCTTGACCTGCTGGCTGTGCTTGTTTTTTTACAGACCAGGACACAGTTGGCTCTCTTGGCTGCAAGTGCACATTGCCAGCTCATGTTGAGTTTCTCATCAACCAACACTCTCAAGTCATTTTCCTCTAGACTCTTCTCAATCCATTCTGTCTCTCACCTAACCTGTAATTGTACTTGGGATTGCCCCAACCCAAGTGTAGAACATTGAACTTGGCCTTGTTGGACTTCCTGAGGTTGACATACGCCCACATCTCAAGGCTATGAAGATCCCTCTGGGTGGCATTCCTTCCCTCCAGTGTGTTGACCTCACTGCACACCTTGGTGTTGCCAGCAAACCTGCTGAGGGTGCACTCAATGTCACTGTCCACGCTGCCAAGATGTTAAACAACACTGATCCCAGTACTGACCCTTAAGGAACAGCACTGGGTCACTGGTCTTCATTTGGACATGGGGCCATTGACCACTACCCTTTGAGTGCATAGTTCATAATTGCATTGCATTTCCTTTCATTTAAAAGTGTTACAGTTCTATCATTCATTTTTTTAAAGGATTTGGGCAGCATGAATGCATTTAAGCATTCTTTGGGGTAATAGAGAAGAAATGTTAATGTAGTGAATTCTACAGCCTTTGTGAGTTTTTCAGATGTATTTGAATAGTAATGGTGAGCTCTGAACAAAGCAATCATGTAAGCTATTTCAAAATTTGTGACAATATGTATTTAATGCCAGTTATTAGTTTAAGTAGCTGGTGCAGAAGCCATAATAATGATATTCTAGTAAGTTTTTATGGCATTAAGCAGCATATTAGCTATAGGTTTGGGACTTTTTTTGTGCCAAATATTTGCTGTTGACAGTTTCACAGCAGTAAGTACAGTGGCTTATTATAGTTTCAATGCATAGGGAGAATTAGATTCCATTTAGGATAGCCATCAGCTTCAGAAAAAGCCTTTAAAAGTTACCACAGTGCAAAGAATCTGATATTGTAGAGCAATAGAGTATCTACAGCTGCTTAATGAAAGTGTGCATTTGTTTCTGTGTATACATAGCATACACATTTCTAATCTGGCCTTCAGATTAGCCTATTCCAATATTGCACCTACAGGTATTTACAATATGTATTTGAGAGTTTTTTAAGGTAGGTTCCTTTCATTGCCTTTTATCTTCTGAGTATGCATCTCCTGTTTTCAAAGCAATCATTAAAGCTCAGACAATTTTCTTTTTATTATGATTTTTCGTTTCTTTTTTGGCTTTTTGTTGGTGTAGTAGGAGTCTGAGAGAATATATTTCTGTATCTCCAGGAGCTGAATCTTTTACACAGTCAAAAGACTATGATAAAATCCCAAGAACTGGAATCAGTAAAAGTTTAGTCTTTCTGCATGAGGCAAGTAAAACTGATAGTGACAATTAGTCATGGTCTCTTTCAAAGAAGACAGCAATGATCACACATTTGTCAGAAGCTCTCTTCCCTAGTTCATCTGCAGCAGGACTATATGCACATCGCTCCAGACAGTAAAGAGTTCCAGCCTCTACTGATTAAATTCAAGATTACCATTTTGTACCTATCAAAAAGTGAGAGATTGACAGAAGAAAAAAAAAAAAAACCACCTTTAAATTCACTAATTTGTTAAGCAGGTATTTTCCTTTTCTCATAGTTGATCTCAGGAGGCTGATATAAATTCTTTTTCTCGTCTCCTGATCTTTTTACTGCTCATTTAAATCCATTCCTTTTCTGTCTCCGTTTAAAGAAAATTTATTCCCCCCCATGATGTCTCTAGCACAGGTTTATAAATACATCTGTCTCAGTGGCCCTTGGTGTTGTGCCTTAGTCTAGACTTCCCAGGCTGCAGTGGGGCTCCTTCATGCTGATCTCCTGGCTCCAGCCAAGCAGGCACCTATTTGAGCCAGCTTACACTTGCATTGCTTCCTCTCCCCTTCATCTGTTTCTGGGCAGTGGCACCAAGCTCCTTGCAGTAGAGAATCAGCAGGGAAGGGAATGAAAATGAGATGTGAGAAACCTGTAAGGGTTGCCCGATGTTTTTCAGAGGGCATGACAAACCTTTCTCATTAGGCATGCCATCAAAATGGAGCCTGACAGCTTTCTCAGACAATTAATAGGGATTTCAGCACTGTATGCTGAGTCTGATCATGGGCCACGAACGTGGCCAGACCCTGTGTTCAAATTATCTGTCGTAATGTGAGTCAAGTAAATACAGGACTCCTGTCTCTGCATTTAAGAAGGCTCATTTGTCTGGAATTTGTCCCTGTTACTGATACAAAAACAAGAGCTGAAAGCAGCACTTAGGTGTTTCTTGCTGTATCTTTCTCAGAGAGAGATTTTCTACCTAAAAACAATTCTGGTCTGAATAACTGATTATATAGGGTTCTCATCTTTCACTCAGAAGATGTACTTGCTCAAGACTACCTGTAATTCTGCACTGCTCTCTTTTCTTCCAGCTTGGTCCAAGAGCACCTATACTCCAGTGAGGGTAAGGGCTGCCTGGGCTCTTTACAGACTCATTAATTACGGACAGGCTGCTAACTAATTTCCACTGTAATGTCCATCTGTGTACCCCATTCTGCAGGGACAAAGAGCCACTCTGTAATTATGGATAGGTTCTGAATTATACCCGAGCAACTTCATGAACAGAAATAGGGACACACAGATGAAACTTTGATAAGCATTTAACCAGAAATAGATTCCATTGCTGGTTATGGAGTTTAAGCCAGAAGGAAATAAGTTAACTATGTTTGTCTGGGTGATGTGTATAGGACAGATAATGAGAGGAATAAAAGGAATGTCTAATTTTGAAAGTCAGTATTGAGAATGGAAGCACGCTCAAAGGAAAACTGTGAAAAAAAATAAATAATTAATGGATAGGTATGTATAGTCATTGGGTAAATAAAATCCCCAAAGAATATTTTAGATATAATGTGTGAAATGGTTTTGAGAAACAGAAAGACTGATGGTGTATAGATGCCAGAACAGCTTGGGTTTTGACATTATTTTCTCTCCTGGTGTGTCCTTTTAACTAAATGTCCTGGGGAACTGAAGGTCGTGAACCCTTGTATGATTGTGCAATTTAAAGTCTTTATTGTCATTTGAGTGAGAACACGTGCAGTGTTCATAGTGTTCACTCTCCCAGAGGAATTGTAAAAAATGTTTTCACTTGGGGTGAAAACCATTGTAGGTTACTAAAGGCCAAACTGCAGCTACCTAAATCATACCTAATCTAGAGGAATCACAGAGTTGCTGTGTGTTTCAGCAATGCCACTCGAAGTTACCTTTACAATTTGTGAGAGGAAGGTTAAAGTCAGGCCCTCAGGAATAAAGGGTTCAAAGAGCTAAAACACTGAGCCAAAATTTCATTTGGAAGGATTTGTCTTTAGAAAGAATGTCGTGAAAGCCAATATTTATTAATATAACATTTGGGGACTTTTGGATTGTGCAGCAGTGAGCTAGTGTTATTGCAAAAGTAAAATTATGCAATTCAGGACTCTGAAAATTACTGGTGTTACTTAGACACACAGACACGTGTCACAGTTGCAATATAAACATGATTTAAAGTTATTTAGTAGCAGCAATAGCTGATATTGTAGTAGCACTCAGATTTCGACAGGGGTTGCCACCACAGGCAGAATGAAACACAAGCATTAGGACCCAAAGGCACAAACGAAATATGGATGAAAGATGTGAACATGGTGAAATGTCACAGCTTGAATTGAGTCCTCTGATAACTATGTCCCAGTCCTGCAGTCAGATTTGTCCTGGAAAATCCAAACTGTAGTCAGCTTACATGTGGGTGTAACCATCTGCTTGTGCTAGCTGGACTTCCAGCTATTTCATTGCTTAGAAGATACTTGTCTCTGTTACCACCAGCACTTATTACTACAACATGAGCTTTAAAAATGCAATCTATTTGCCACCATCCTTCATTTATTTACTGTTTTATTTCATTCTCTGTAACAGACAGACTCTCATTACTGGCAGTTCTACTTTCTGATTTCAGATGCTACTATAGCACTTTTCTAAAACTGTATAATTGACGTAATTACAATGTAATGAAAAGGCTGTGTGTTCTTATGCAATTTGAAAAGCAAAATAGTAACTGGGTTGTTGCTTTTTTCATTTAATCCATGTTTTACCCTTCCTCTTCTTGCTTAGTCCCTGTTGATAAGCCTGTTGAGGATGTCAGTTTCTTGTCTTTATTTTACTTGCATTTCTGTTAGAGAGTTTGAAGAGTTTTCATTAAAGGAAATGAAAGCTGAAATTTCAAAGCTCAGACTAATATATCATCATGGCTTTAATGTGTGATTTTTGCTTTCATGCTGATGTTATCACAAGGTTTATCACATTTCAGGAAGTAAGGTTTCTTTTTTTCTTGCTAGTGTTTGTTTGCTGTGCCAGGTGGAAAGGAGGTACTGCCAGAAGGAGTGATGGTATGGTCTTCGGGGACCCTGGTCCCAGCTTTGTCATGCACTTAGACTTAAGATGTCAAAGCAAATAGTTTGGATTTTCTGCATCAGTTGCCTCCTATATGCAGTGTGGAATTAGGATGACAATATTTAATCAACTCAAATGGAAGTCATTAGACTTAAGATCTCTATTAAAACTCTGTGCTGTGATTCTCAGGAAGTGCAGAGAAGACTTAAATCTGGGGCTGCCTAGTTTCTACAGTGGAGAAGATCCTGCAAAAGGAAAAAAAGGCTAGCAGTCCTAACACTTTGTGGAGCCTTTTCAAAGCAGTGCAGATCTGTTTGCAAAGGCCATGAGCTGCTTCAGCCTGAAGATAATTATTCCATTAATGACTGTGGCTACTTTAACCTTTTCATGTGACCAACACGTTTTGTAGGAGATACTTCAGGGCCTGGAAACTAAAGAAATGTAGAGTACAATAATGTCTTAGTGTAAATATATTTTATTGCTATATTCACAATTTATTCTTTGACTTGCAGTTTCCCAGCCCAAGGTTTTGTATCACACTTGAACAAAGAAGTGGACCACACTGATAGAATGTACATGACCCTGAGTAAATAACATTTACTCTGAGATGACTCAACACTAAGAGAAGTAAAAGCCTGCAATGTACCAAACATAATGTCACAGCATAGAGCTCTTCTCTTTGGTTACAGGTGGGATATACAGGTGGCAGTCTTGAAAGAGACCAGTCTCAGATGGAACAGGTTTTCCTTTTTCCTAGATAAACTGGTCTTACTAATGATTGCCAAGACAGCACTTTCTAGAAGCAACAGAGAACAGGATCTCTGAATAGTATGGAGTATTATCTGCAAATCTGGATAATGCATTTCCAGACATTCAGCAGCACCTGTGATACTAAAAAGATCTAGTTATATTCCACACTTCATGTTTTTGGCTGCTTGATGGGCTACATGTTCCTTCATTCTGACATACTGCAACAGAGGTCAGTTTAGCTCAGTGAAACAATGAGTAATAGCTGCTGGGTGTTTTTATAAACTATCACCTATCCATCTATTTAAAAAATAAGCATATAGAGGCGGTTTGCTAATTATCTGTATTAAATATGTTATCTGAATACCTATAATTCTTTATGATCAAAAAGAAGTGCGTTATTTTCACTGACTTGTCTGTTCAGAAATGCCCAGGAATTTGAACTAAATGTTGAACTAAATCAACAACCCTTTCTGTTCAGGACTCCCATTAAAGTCACTGAAAGAACCTGTCATGCCAAGTCCACACTATTGTACTACACTACCTGGATCAGTGGCTGAACGAAGTTCAATATTACAGTCATACTTATTTACAATATTTGGTAGAAGAGTCTCATTAAATTACAGTATGTGATGATGGAAAAAGTGAGCTATTAAAGGCTCAAATAGAAATAGATGTAGATGTAGGTAAGATTGTGCACATATAAATTTTTCTATCTTTCTACAATCCATTGACTTTCTCGGGAACTGCACTGATACTCTGATCTCCCAGAGCATCATCACCATAGCACAGCAAGGCTGTCAGGCTCAGACCATGTTTCTGGTGGGCAGTCCCATCAGTTAGACAGTAGGCACAAATGTTTGGTGTTGCTTCAGCATGTCCAGCTCCATTCTCCAGAGACAGCTGCCACTGCCCCAAAGTGTCAGAAGCTGACCTTCATCTGTCTCCTCTGTGCTTTAGAGAGGAAGGAATGCCCTTGCACAAATGTCTTCTTCAGCTTAATTAGCAATGCCATCATTCCATCCTCAATGTATTTTTTGGCAACTTTGCCTGTACTCCTCCCTCTTTATAAAAAATAACACCATGCAAATAGATATCTTAAAGGAAAGATGCATCACAAATTGCAAAAAATGTTAACTGTTCTTTTTAAGGATAAAAAGATAACTCAGACAGTTTTCATTATGCATATGTTACAAGAGTAATTGTCTTTTGCAGTTGCAAGGCATTCCATTTGCGTGCTGGAGATATTCATGGAGACATAGTGCATAACAAACTGTCTCAGCTCAAGAAAAATAGGCTGAAACCATTTCCACCATGTTAATTCAGTCAATAAAGAAGTAATTAAGTGACTTTAACTGTCTTCCTTGTAAATATCTCTCAATCAAATTACTTTCTCCCTATTATTCATTTTTACCCTTATTGTAAATGTATCAATCTTGCAAACATTCATATTCAGTGTGCTTGGTTTTGATAACTGACTGGCTAGGGACAGTCCTTGGAAAAAATGGGGAGTCTCTATGCTCCCTGACTTTCTGAAGAGGTTAGGCAGAGGTTATGTAAGGAGCATAATGTTTAGAGTAGAAGGAAATGAAAACAGGCTTCAGAATCAATGTAGTCTGGAAAATAACATTAGGAAAATAGAAGGCTGGAGAAAATCAACAATGTGAGCTGGAAATTACTACATCCAGTGTTGTAAAACCCTGTATTAAGACTATGGTCAGTTCCTGAAAAGGCTGGTATAAAACAAATTCCCCTCCTGTCAGCTTCTAAGTCCTCATGTAAGCTATTCATTCTCCCTCCTTCCTTCAGTCCCTCCCTCCAGCTCAGCTGCTGATGCCACCATTTTGCCAGTCATGTGCTGGGGCAGGTACAGAGAGGCATTTCCTGCCAGTCCATCACTCCTTGTCCCACTATCATTTTCCTGGCTGCACTCCCGGAACTGGCTAATAATCACAGGTGGCATATGGTCTGTGAACAAGAGTTTTCTCGTTTTTAAAAACAAAGATCAGATGGTCGAAATGAGAGCTTGAAAGCAATGTGTGAATGATGTGAAATCAATCATGATAGGGAGGTGGTAAGCCAGACAGGCCAGGAGAGATTTTGAGGAATAGATAATACAGCCTGCAGCTGGAAGCTTGCTGCTGGGGGAAATGAATGTGATGTAAGACCAGCTCAAGGGGCATACAGCTCCTGTATTGGTATCCTGCATTCACCAGGATTTGCACACTTCCCTGAGAATGCAGCAGGTTTCTAAAACAGGCCCATGTCCTGCTCCACTGCTCACATCTGGAGAGGTATTTGGGTGTTAAAGATCTTACCCCTCCAGATTAGTAGCAATGCATGTTATCTAGCTCAAGCAGTGGGCAGAGCTTCAATGTGGTTTATTTCATTGAAATGAAAAGGATCTGAAATGTTTACATAGGAATTTGGTACCTCAGTCTCTCTAAGTACTTTTCTGGCCTGAGAGAGGATTCAGCTTTCTACACCATCAAGGTTGCCACTGGTTTAATACAAAGACAGGAGATGTTTAAATAAGAGATAAAATAACAATGGAGAGTATTTCTTTCTTTAAAAAATCAGAGACTGGGAATGTAACAGGTATTCTTAAAATAGGTGTAGGCTTTCCTGTAATGACAATTCACTCTGACAGTCCTGAATAAAGAAATAAAAGCAAAAACAGGGTAGCTATTGAGCAAAATGCTTACTTTACCCAAAGAATTTTGAGTATGGTATAGGGATGTATGTTGCTAGCACTGTGAGATGCACATTAAATTGCAGTCTTTTTCTCTGCTTGCTCTTTTTTGTACCAATTTTGCCTCTATATATTCAAATGTCATCTGCCTCCACTGGACAACATCACAATGGTTTTTTGGAGTTAAAGAATAAAATATGAATGAGAAACATTTACTATAATCCTATAGAGAAAATACAAACAGCGTAGAATCCCTTGTGCAATTTGCAAGGTAGAGAGATATTTTTGTCTTGTCCTTGTCACATGAGTATTTATTCATGCAGGCTGTGGCTTCCTTTCACCCTGAAAGCTCTGAGAACATCTATCCAGATTTTTTTCTTCTGCCCTTTCATTATAATTAAATAGTTGGCTTGCTGATTCTCTAATTTAAGTGTTATTTGAATGGTGCAGATGCTTTCTATGGTAGTTACAAGACAGTAAATGTGTGCTGATTTTGCTCATAATAGCCAATGCACAGAGGGACTGCTCCTCTCACATTACGGATGGTCAGGAAACATAGACTACAGGTGGTAGGCATTATTAATGGCTTTCATATACTAATCCAAAGTGCTGCCTTTCCTACTTTCGATCATTGTGGATATTTGGTTAGAATTATCAGAACTGTGTTTCTGTTGGGAAACTGCTAATCCTGATCTCAGTGGTATTGAAATGCAAAAGGTTTTCTGCAGAAAAAAAATAAATATTCCATACACTGAAACAATAGTGTATGAGGAAAGCTGGTAACACAATCAAACTCCTCCTGCCATTGCAAGCCACACTGCACCCTGGGAAAGGTACAATTTTCAAAAGGAATGATAAATCCTTCTCAAACAAAGATCAGTTTTGTTGTCCAGGGTTCTCAGTTGAACTTGCACGTGAAGATTTATCAACCCAGCACCTTCAAAGACCCCCCATCAGGCCCCCTCAAAGTGGACTGATTGCAAATACAGTGGAAAAATATGTATTTATTGATGTTTTGTGGGTCTTTAAGATGTTTTCAGACTTCTCTCTATGATATGCAACTATTTTCCTTCTTTCTGCTTATGAATATAATTCTCATCTGCGTTCAGCATGTTTAAAAACAAATAAAAGACCCACCAAATTTACTGGGCATGAAATCCAGGTAAGCCAGACTACTGGTAAACCCATCTTTCAGAAGTAGTTTTTCCACCACTTAGGTTATTTTGTTCAAATTGGCTATGTACATAAATATCCAAAAATAGAAATTAGGAACTTGTATTCAGGCTTGTGAGTTTGAGATTTTTTTTCTTGATCCTCCTGTTCATAGGGAACCGGTATATAGCAGCATATTTTTGAAGGTGATAAATATGCTAGCTGTGTTAGCAGTCATGCATGAGAAAATACTATTTAGCATGTTGAACAAACTATTTTTGCTTATTTATAGCAGACTTCTATTTATAGAAAACTTTCCAAGCAGGCATCATCTATTTTAAATTGTTGGTGTATTAGAGCAATGGATAAAATATCAGATGTTTGTTTTGTACCTTTCTTGCACCTTCTGTTTGTTTGTTTGTTGTGTTTTGTTTTTTTTAATTTATTTCTGCACTCCCACAGTTGTGAAAAAAAGCAAGTTGTCTAGAGTGTTAAGGAGCAGGAGCAGAAGTGGGATGAATCTTCCACATCCCTCAGCTTTTCTGGGACCAAAGGGTGTCCTGTGCCCAGCACAGCTAAGAAGCTGTGCAACTGAGTGGCTTCCAAAGATTAGAGCTCTTCTGCTGGCAGTGATTGCTATATAGTACTTTTGCCTCTCAGAGAAATAAATTTATAGAACGTGAAAATGACTAAAGAAGCAGAAAAGTCATGTAAACTGTTGCTGTGATAAAAAAAAAAACAAAAAAAAAACACACAAAAAAACCACTAGGGGTTAATTTTTATTCCATTTGTGGTTGGTATTAAGAATTCAAGCTTAAGGAAAAAAAACTAATTCCATACAGCCAAGAGACAAGGCTGTATTTTATCTTTGGATACTTCTTGTGGTCTGCTCAGACCTCTTGGGCTTTGGTCTTCCAGTTAATACTGCCTCACAAAGTGCTATGCCAGGTATAATTTATAAGAATGTGAATCTTGCTCCCACATCAGACTGACACACCCATGCACACACCATGTGCCCATCAACCAAATTCCCTGTCATTTATGCTGTGTCACACAGAGAGATCACCCCATCAGGGTGTTTCTGTGCTACTGATGGAGCAGCCCTGGAAGCAGATTATGAATCTGAGAGCTGAAATCTGCCTGGAGCTCTTCCTTCTTCTCCAGGAAGGGAGCAGGTTGCCAGAGAGTACCACCTGCTGCTGCAGCCAGCCCCCAGCCAGCCTCTTTCCCCTCCAGCTGTCT
>NW_009952162.1:655495-656987 GCF_000747805.2 Chaetura pelagica
ACAGACCCTATTCTTCTTTTGCATAGTACTAGGTGATCATCTTGTCCTTGTTTATGAAATAAATCTGCACATTAAAAAGGAAGTGGGAACTCTATTTTTACTGGGTTTTGTGAATGCTTCAGGGCAGCATACACAGTCTTTATGCAGAGAAATTCCAATATGGTTAGAGAAACAGCAGTTGAAAGTCACCAAGAAAGCAGAGTGAAAGAAAAACATTGAAGGAATACTGAGGAATGAGTACTGAGTTCCAGCACTGACATAGGGTAGCATGGCAAAGGGTGAGACATGCACCATCAAGATGTAATACTGGCAGCACAAGAAGTGTCAGGAGATTACACTAGAGCAGCTCTTGCCCTGTGCTATAGTTCAGACTCTCTACCTTTATTTGTTCAGTGCATCCTGTCAGAAATCGTGCCACACCAATTATCTACTGATCTTTCATGGGTGAAGACTGCAGCTTTGCAGTAAATCAGTGGCTGGACAGCCACAAGAGACATCTCAGGGGGCTTTGAACTCACTGTTCCTAATTCTTCAGCCCCGGAGCCCACAGCTAGCAGCTTTTAGGAATATCTCTTGTCTTTAAAAGACTGAGAGGCAGCTACTGCAAGCTTGACTGTCAGCACCAGGGAATGCAGGCTTTCATTTCTAATGTGTGGAGGGGAGAAACTGCTAAGCAGTTCCCCGAAGAGCCATGGAGCTCAAGAGGGTTGTAAACATGCTGCGGAGGGACATGCTGCAGGCAATGTCACATAGCCACAGGGAGAGCTGCGCCAGAGAAGCAGGGAGGCCAAGGCTGAGCCTCCTTGGGAAGCCACCTGGCCTTTCCTCGCTGCCCTCCTTATGTAACACAAACGCAGAGACTACAAACCTGGCAACACCCCTACAGCCCCTGAGTAACCAGAGTTGCAGGATGCTTGAAATACATTCACTGGGAACAAATACACAGGTCGGAGATCTAATACAACAGGACACTAAATTATCCATCCGTTTTTATTCGAACAGACGAGGAGAAAAAGCTGATCTAAAAAGCTGAACTGTTTGTTGACACTTCCTCTTTGTAGACACAAATGCAGAACTGTCCTCAAGCTTTGCCTTTTACAAAAGCTTGTACCCTGCCGCCATCTGCTGGAAGATGTTTGAAGAGGTGAAACAAATCAGGTCCCTAGTAAGTGTCAAACCAAAAGACGCTTGGATTCTGCAAGAGCCCGAAGTTCACTGATCATGTAAGAAAATAAAAGGTCAGCATTGAGACCTTTCTGAGGTCTCACCCTCGTAAGCCTTCTGAAAACCTAGCCTGGTTGAATATTATAATCATCAACTTCCAGTGCTTAGAGAAAAATTAATTCTGTTGCAGCAATGCCATGTATGATGTGCCGTATTCTTCCTTCTCGAATCCAGAGTTGATGGAGAGCTGATGCTTGAGCTGCTACAGTTCTGTATGAACTCTAGGAGGAGGAAATAAAGCAGTCAGAGAAAATGTTTTCATTCCTGC
>NW_009952162.1:657083-662624 GCF_000747805.2 Chaetura pelagica
GGAGAGTTGCAGTAGAATATGTAGAAAGGGATATTACGAGTCCTATATCTGGCTAGCAAAGCTGACACAAAGCGGCAGTGATAAAGAGCAGCAGCCAGTGAACTGAAAGGCATAATGCAGCAGGCAGGGTGTTCTCTTAACCTACTGGTCCCAGGAGGTGATAAGTATAAATATAGGTTTTGTTTAGTGAAAATACTATATTTTCAGTCACCAGTGGCAGTGATGGGTATAGTTGTTCCATTTCCATGTGATCCATGTGGTGACAAAAAATTGAAATCCAGTACTCAAAAAGAGCCAATAGTCCACCTTAGCTTTTGTCTGCCTTCACTTGGAAAAAAAGGTTGTTTATATTTGATTTCCATGTAAGGAGTACCAGCTGAGTTTGCCATTAAATATGATTTGCAAAACAAGGCAGCCCTGATGTTTAACACCCTGACAATTTCTAATGTCTTTTATTTAAGTAATAAATCAGTGTTTAATTTTATGGCATCACCCATGAGAGTCATTTAGCAGGTCAGTTTTAGCATAGTGATAAAACTTGGAGTAATGGGATTGAAGCTGCCACTTCTGGCAGTTGGTATTGGGCAATACTACAAATTTAAGTTCCCTAGCATGCATTCAATTTAGATTTAATAAGAGTTATAATATCCCATGCTAATTAAAATGGGATTATTTATTGCGAACACTTCTGGATAGCTAGTTGCAGAGCTGTGGCTGCATGTACCACATTTGGCCTCAGAAGTGCCAAGCAGTATCTCTTTTAGTCTTGTGTGAAACCAAATTAGGATGAAACTGTAGCTTGTCTTCGACATCACTGTGGTAACTACAAGTGGTGTTTGTGCATGTTTATCCCCTTCATGGTGAATTGCCGTGGATGTGGCACAGAGACGATACAATGAGGCAACTCCTGGAAACCCTGAACAGACTGTTGAGGTCTCACACCCATGACACGACATGTAGCAGAGCACAGGATAAAGACCTAAATTAACTTTTCTTTGTTTCTGCAAGTGTGGTGCAGGTGGTGCCCTCACAGTTTCTCCCCTCACACTGCTTTCCTTTCATTTCTCTAAGGCACAGAGAGCTCAACACCAGCCTGCCAAAGGGATGAACTTCTTCCCCATCTCAGGCATCACGCCATTAGGGCTGTGTCAGGCTCTTCTCGGCCCATAATCTGCACTAGTCTCCCTCTGCTAAACAACCCAGTCACAGCTCCAGTTCAGACTGGTTGGAGAAATAGTGTGGATACAGTTGTGTGGGTCAAGAAATAAGACACTTGCCTCTCCAACCAGGCAGTGTAGGTAAAAGCTAGAGTGTTTCTAGGGTTTGTGTTATCTGACAGCTTTTGAAGCAGACTATTGTCTTTAAGGCTGAAGAAAAAGGATTGACCAAGGGGACACAGCAGTCATTGTTCCTGAACACAAAGAACAAGTTCCAGTTTTCACTTCAGAAGGTGTACATGAATCACATAATTATAGGCTCATTTAGGTTGGAAAAGACCCTTAAGATGATTGAGTACAACTGTTAACCTGACTCTACCAAATCCACAACTAGGTCCCAAGCACCACGTCCATACGTATTTTAAATACCTTCAGGGATTGTGACTCCACTACTTCCCTGGGCTGCCTGTTCCAGTGCCTGACAACACTTTTGGTGAAGAAATTTTTCCTGATATCCAATCTAAACTTCTTGTTACTAGAGAAAAGAGACTTGAGACCCACCTCATTACAAGCAGCTTTCAGATACTTGTAGGGAGCTATAAGGTCACCCCTCCACCTCCTTTTCTCCAGGCTAACAATCTTATTTCCTCAGCTGCTTCTTATAAGGCTTGTGCTCTAGACTCTTTACCAGCTTTGTTACCCTTCTCTGGACTCACTCCAGCACCTCAATGTCCTTTTTGGACAGAGAGGCCCAAAACTGAACACAGTATTTGAGGTGCAGCCTCAGCAGTGCTGAGTACAGGGGAGCAATGACTTCCCTGGTCCTGCTGGCCACACTATTCCTAATGCAAACACTATTTCTTGTACAAATTTCTGATTAAATGCTGTTGGCACATTCCCTGGGATGTCCTGAAGGAGCTGATGCAGTGGTAGATGAATAGGCAAGACATGGAGTCGGTGCATGCAATGAAGAACTTTGGATGAGAAAAAGCTTGATAACAGGATATATCTGGAAACAAGAATGGAAGAAACAAACAAACAAAAAAAACCAGAGGACCATCAGCTTTGCTTCAGAAGAAGCTCATGTTGATGTGAGTTATGCTTCCTGAAAAAGCTAAGGTTTTCTGCCTGGTTTTTTTGTTTGTCCATTTGTTTTTTACTGCTCTGGTCTAACTACTGAGCTTTTATCTTTTCCTGGCCCTATCCTTGGTAGCTGACTGGCACTACTTCAGGCTCAGATAGATAGTGGCCATTAAGGCAGGTACCAGTTACTCTTTCTCAGCCTTTTTGCAGAAGGCACAAATATCAAAATACTGATGTATTTGATTAGTAGTGTTTACCTTCAGACAGGTCTGTGCTTAGTCCTCATGTGGAACTGAGGCAAGAGTGTTTCTGTTCTTTAAGATAAAAATTAGGATTTGGGTTGGGTATCCCTCTCACAAGCATGTTCACTTGCCAAGCTTTTTAGAAGGACAAGAACTTTTCCTTTTTTGCCTTTTCTCTGCTTTTCCTCTCTGGGGGGCTGATAGCAGCACTATGTTATTATGATTGCTGGCAGGAAGCCCAGCATATTGTTCAAAGTCTGGGTCTTTTCTGAGTAGAAGCCTGTGATTAAGCCACCTTCGAAAAGAAGTGACATCAGATCATGTCAATATCTAAAGCTTTCTATACTTGTTTATTACCCTCAATGGCTAGATATGACTCTTCATGTTGCCTTTTCAATGATTTTTTATTTCTATTTCCCTCAAGATTAAAACTCATGGAAACAGGAGAAAAGGTTTAATCTTTTACTTTGAAAGGTTAAAAAAAAAAAGCTGCTCATCAGGAATACTCACAGGAGTTAAAGCAAACAGGAAAATGGGCATTAGGCTTTGCATCCAGGAGAAATAGCCACGCTTGCCATGTTGTTACAAAGCTTAAGCAGGCAAGCGGCACAGAGACTTATAAAACCCTTCAACATTCTGTGCCTACAGATATTTTTTTTCCCAGAGTTTTCATTCCAGTAATCTATCTCTCAAATTATGGTAGCGTCAGATAAAATTCCTTATATTATTGAACAGGTTGGATAAGCTGAAGAGATTGTATAGCAGTGGCATACTCAAGTTGTAGAAGGACTGAAAGCTATTAAGGTCAAAATTCCATTTCCTGATTTGCATCTATAATTAGCAGCAGAATGTATCCTATCCATTTTAAAGAATAATTTTATTTATGCAGTGAAATACTGGTTCATCTCATTAAAGAAAGGAATCCATCTGGTCCTAAAGTAAAATTTGGCACACATTTGTTTGACCACAAAAAACTCCCACTGATACTCATTTTCAAATAAAAATAAAGTTATAACAAAAGAAGAAACTGCAAAGTTAGAAGCTTACGAAGGGAGTGGCTAGATTTTGGCTTTACCATCTTGCTTTTCACAGTGCAAAAAAACAAATGACTTTGCAAATAAATAATCATCCTTTAACCATAAGTTTATCTGTTAACGTAGGGGATGTTTGCTCTTCCAGTTATTTGAAAAATTGATTTAGATGTCACTGGGAATAGAGCAAAGGCTGGTAGAACAGAACAGAGTAGAAACTAGTGATTTGGTAACCTGCAGCTTTTCTTTCCCTGAGCGGAGAGGCTGCTGATACTGTTCCATGCTCAGTAAAAACGTAAATAGTGCTAAGCCTCGGTGTGGTGCTTCTGTGTTCCTCTCTGCCCTCTCATGGGGCAAACAGTATGAACTGCATTGAAGCTGAAGAACTTGCTTTTGCTTCATGGTGTCTCTTAAAGGAAACAGTGCTGATGGGCAATTGTCAAAAAAGACTGATTTTTCTCAGTAAAAACAAAAGTAAAAGGCAAAGATAATGCATAATTACTTACCATATGGAGAGAAGGAAAAAAAAAACCACTGGCAGGAAAGGTTTAATCTGCAAAATAAGCTTTCAATCTCTGCTATTCATTTACTTTTCCTAATAAATATTTATGGACAGAATTGTTCTTAGTCTACTCATAGGATGACTATAAACATGTTTCTTTCCTTCCTATGAGGGTTTTGAGTTTTTCACTGAATCATGACCTTTTTTTTTTTAGAAAAGCCAATCAGCCCCATTCTGAAGTAGGACCTGTTGCTCTCTCTCCACAGAATTCATACATTTTTAGATGCAGCTGGAATAATCCTTTTTGTTGCCACCCTATTCCCCAGCCCCCGTTGCCTCAGCACTCACAGCAGCTGGCTTACTGTGCTCAGCAAATGGGAGAGAAAGAACATTTTGCAAGTTCAACCGTTCTACTAGAAGCTCTGTAATGAAATCAGAAATGACAAGGTGAGCTCAGCAGAGACTGAGTTCTGAGATTATTTTTTGCTAACCCTTTGCTGGCTGATGCTTTCATTCACATTCCCAGAAAAATCCAGGTTTAATCTTTACTCTTTATTCTTCTTGATACGCTCTGTTTGTCCTAGTTTGTCTATTTTGGGGTTTGGCTATTTTGGAAGAAGAAAAAGAAGGAGGGAGGAGAAGACATCTGTCTTTATGTGATACTATGTTATTTTTCTTTGAGAGTGGTATCACAGAAAAGATACCAGAGTAAGTATCTAGAGAAAAACAAAAAGCCCGTGGATTGCTAACAAATAGCAACATGAGTACATAATAATATACATGAAAACAATTCACTTACACTGAGACAATTTAATAAACATGGTGTGGGGAAGGGTAGCCCCCCAGTACTGGCCCACAACACATGGGTACCAGTTTTTCCTTCTGTCATGGTTTGACTCAGGATCGGCAATTAAACTAGTGACAATAACGATCTTGATCTCCTTCCCCTCCCACCCAGGTAGGGAAGCAGAGAGATGATGAAGGAGAGAGACTTCCCAGATTGAAAACTAAACTAGACAGCTCTTATTAACTACGAATGATAAAAAAAATAAATATGTAACATTATTTACAAGTATATGCAGGAATGTGGAAACCCCTATCACCTCCCTTCCTTCCCCCCCCCCCCCACAAAAAACCCAGCAACTCCCACAGCATCTCCTGAGCTGTGAACAGTCCCAAATAGTCCCAGAGCTGCCAGAGAGAGAGGCAGAGCAGACAGGAGCTGAGGGGAGAGTTAAGACGGTCAGGAATGCATGGGCCTAGGGATCAATGGTGATGGATAGATGGAGTCCTCCCTGGATGCTGGCCATGGATAGAAGAGAGCGGAAGAGAAGCAGGAAGGAAGTTGTTTTCCATTATCTCTGATCTTACACCAAGCTTACTGTCACAGTTTGACTCAGGTCCGACAACAATGCTCTCGATCCCCCCTCCCCCCAACGCAGGTAGGGAAGGAGAGAGAGAAAAAGAGAGAGACTTGGCTGGATTGAAAACTAAACTACACAGCTTTAATTAAAACACTAATGAAT
>NW_009952162.1:662727-665197 GCF_000747805.2 Chaetura pelagica
GGAAGAGAAGGGGGGAAGAAGAAGGAAGGAAGTTGTCTTCTGTGATCTCTGACCTTCCTCTGAGCTTACGTAGATATATGGAATGGAATATCTTTGGCCAATTTTGCTGTCTGTCTAACTCAGCCTCCTACGGGGGGGTCACAGATCTCCCCACAGTGTCTGAGCTGGCAGAGTGCAGGTGCAGCCTTGAAGCCTCAGTAGTTAGAAAAACATTCCACTGTCTTATCAGCCTAGCAGAACACACTGTTGCTAGTTACAAGAGAGCTTGCTGAAGGAAAAAAAAAATCAGTAAAAAGAAAAATTGGCTTCATCCTGGCTCAAACCAGGACACTTACGTAGATATATGGAATGGAATACTTTGGTCAATTTTGCTGCCTGTCTAGTCCACTCCTCCCTATGGGGGGGTTGCTCCTGTAGCATTTGAAGCCACAGACTCAACAAGCAGAGCAAAGCAATCTTGCAAGTCTCAGCAGTAACATAAACATTCCAGTGTTATCAGTTTACTAGCTGGAAAGCTTGCTGCTAGTTAAAAGGGAGCTTATAGAAGGAAAAAGAAAATCAGTAAAAAGAAACTTGGCTTCATCCTGGCTCAAACCAGGCAAAGTTTGGTTTGGTTTGGTTTCGTTCCTCCATATCAGATTTTCTGTCTTAACCTTTATTTATTAGTATTTTGAGCTCCCAAGGAATGCATAGTGAATTCAGAAACTAAAGCCTATAAATGCAAGGCAACAGCAGACCAGATGAAGTATCTTCAAATCAGAAGTAGTTATGGTTGAAGCCAAATGCTGTATTCAATGTGTTTGTCAGCAAACAGTGTAAGATGACTGAGAAGGTGACCTGCCATCACATTTTCAGATTTGATATCTTCAAGATTCACCATCAGGAGTCTAGTTTACCAGCTGTTCTGTCTGTTAGCAGTGAGTACACAAGACACATACAATGCTGGTTACAGGCTGCCTATTTATAGTCTGAGAAGGGAGGAACAAGATTCATTTTCATTATAGTGTCTAATATTAAGGCTGAATCTGAGCCAAACCACCACACTTAGATGGTCCAGCTGCAGTTGAGGTAATGAGTACAAGTATACACGAAGTTTACAAGGTGCAGGGCAGCACTGTATACACTAACAAAGTCCAGCCAAGCTGGTGCAGGTAAGTGACGAGAATGCAGCACAACACAGAGAGCTGTCTTAGTGCTGCCTAGCTTCTGCTGTCAGATCACTACCCCTCCATCTCAGTGCCTGGATAATTGTACATGCTCTGGTGACCTGAGGGCAACCTCACAACTCAAGTGCTTCCATCTCCAGGATTAGTTCTGATTTTGTTCCAAGGCATTTCTTGACTTATGTCAATATTTCCCTCAGGAAATGCTGGTTTTATTTCTGTCCTTCAGGAGATTTCCGTGAAGTACAGAGGCTGTCATGCAACAACAAATTCCTGTGAAATCAGGTGGTTTCCCTAAATCGGGTCCTGATTCATATTAGTTTCTGTGCAGCCAGTTTTATCTGCCAAGACCGTATTTTAACTGTTCATTTGAAGTCTCAGCTGATCCAATCCAAGCAGATTTTGGTCTGTTTATGCCCTTATGCAACTTAAGGTTGCCATTCACAAAGACTGTCTTCTCCAGTTGAAGAAAATTGTCAAATCCAATGTCAGAGTTCAGCTCTTCCCTCTGACAGAAGAAAAACTTCATAGATCAAAGCAGTGTACACCTCTGGTGTCAAGCAGCTAAACCTCTTCACAGTTTGTAAGTAGTTTCTTATTTAGAACAAATACAGACCAAAGCACTTTTTCTTTAGTATATTCTGAACTCTTCCTCAACACCAAATGCCTGATCTAGTAGCTGTGATAGTAAGTGTGACTGAGATATTTTCTTTCAAAAAGCCTAGTATCTTCTATGGCAGATAGTTAGCTAGCTAGCTAGTTAGTTAATAAATGGAGTCCTAAGGAGCATTCTGCTTTGGGCTGCATGATATCACAAGTGATAGAGTGGCCTTCAAGGCTCAAGCAGAGCCTGAGTAAAATTCACCAGCAATCTTCAGTGAACAAAGTAGTTTATTAAATGGGACTCTGACCAACTTGATCTAGTTTAAGAAGTCTCTTCTCACTGCAGGGGGGTTGGACTAGATGACCTTTATAGGTCCCTTCCAACCCGACTATTCTATCATTCTATGATTTTTATTGGAAATAAACATCATAGCAAGTAATGGGATGTGATGAATATCTTGATCATCACAAGATAATTACACTCATGCGAAGTTACAAAACACTGTGAAGAAACATTTACTTTTTAACACTGTCCTGGTTTGAGCCAGGATGAAGCCAGTTTTTCTTTTTACTGATTTTTTTTTCTTCAGCAAGCTTTCTTGTAACTAGCAACAGTGTGTTCTGCTAGGCTGATAAGACAGTGGAATGTTTTTCTAACTACTGAGGCTTCAAGGCCGCACCTGCACTCTGCCAGCTCAGACACT
>NW_009952162.1:665614-666546 GCF_000747805.2 Chaetura pelagica
TCTCCTCTTCCCTACCTAGGTCGGGGGGGGAGGGGATTGAGGGCATTGTTGTTGGACCTGAGTCAAACGGTGACATCATTGTCATCTTTGCTTTTTAAGTGCTGATAGATCCCTTATTTAGACGTGTATATTTTTATTCTTAAGTTATGTTGCCGCACTGTTACATTGCCAGTTGAACAGGCAGAATTCTGTTCTCTGCTTTTCATGCTTTGACACTCACTTAATGACTTCACACAACAGCAATGACTTTGGGTAACGGGAAAGGTAAATTTATGGAAAATTATTGTCAACATTTGTATCACAGTAATGTGTTCAAATGCCAACCAAGTTTAGTACTCTGCTTCAAGAAAAAAGCTGCCTGTTGCAGCCCAAGATTGTAACTGCAGTTGACTGTGTATGTTGGCAGTCCTGCAAAATCATGATTTGAAAAAAACTTATAAAGGAGAAGAGAGAATTGGTATTTTCTTCATCTCAGAGATCCTGGGCTCTGGAGCCATAAGCCATAAACAACTTGGGAAGGGTCATTTATGATAAGAATGTCAGAGCCAAGAAATTGAATTTAGAAATACTGAATTATGGCACAGTGCCTTTACACCAAGTCATTCTTCCATTTCAGATAAAAGTCTTCGTTGTGGGGGGTTCCTTTTGTATTCTGGAAATCTAGTTTCAGATGTGCATGCTTTTCCCGTTTTGTGCCATGCTTTGTAAACTGATCATATGCAGCTGAAACATTTATTTAGAAGTGCAGATTTCTGCATAACTGAAGTGGAGAAACATGAAGCATGATTGAAGGGAAAGGGAAGGGGGAGGGGGGAATGGGGGGAAGGATGGGGGTGCGGAAGGAAGGAAGGAAGGAAGGAAGGAAGGAAGGAAGGAAGGAAGGAAGGAAGGAAGGAAGGAAGGAAGGAAGGAAGGTAGGATGGAAGGAAGGA
>NW_009952162.1:666853-674033 GCF_000747805.2 Chaetura pelagica
AAGGCAGGCAGGAAGGAAGGCAGGAAGGAAGGAAGGAAGGAAGGAAGGAAGGAAGGAAGGAAGGAAGGAAGGAAGGAAACTTTGTTTCATTTTGAGACTTCTTCATACTTCATTTTCTCTTTCATTGCATGTTATCTTGGCTGAGATGGAAAAGATTTGGGACATAAGCATTAAGTAAATGCTCTCAGATTTGTATAGATGAGTGTAGTGCCAAGAACAGTAGAACAATGCAAGAATTATGTGAAAGAGGACAGAATCAGATCTCTTGTAGAGGAATGTTTTGCTTTTACAAACAATTTTGTCTCCATTATACTCAACTAATTTCACTTTGTGAATGAGATCAGTTTCCTTGGCAGTTTTATTCAAGCCAGAATGAGATTATTTAATTTTTTTTCTGGTCATTATTCATTCTTTCACAGGACAGTTGAGATTGGAAAGAGTCTTTAGAGGAGTTAAGCCTTCAACACAGGTTATTGGTACTAGATTTTTTTTTTATGCTAAAGGTAACGATTTTCTATTGGGGGATGCTATCCATACTTCTTTCTGGTGTATGTGTAAATTCTGGTTGGTTTATTCCTCATTAAATTAATAATGTCATTTTTAACATATACGTACATTTAAGATTCTTGGTCTCAGTGCTGCTGCCACAAAAGTTAGTAAGGTGTATATGACTTCTTGCAACTGGAGTTCAAAAGGTCCCCTCTTCACTCCATACAATGACCTATTTAGTCTAAAAAAAAAATTCATTAGGGCTCTGGTTTAGATTTGCTATTGCACTGCATATATTTGTTTGCATACCTGTATGGTGTTTGAAAAGTGACTAACCAGTGACTGCTCTAAGGGTGACAGCTGCAGTTCTACAGTGAGCTCACCTGAGTAACTTTGCCTATGTAACTTTACTCTGATAACAATATTAGCAATGGCAGTAATGGTAATGTTAAGAATAATTTTTTTAAAAGTGGATAGAGGGAATATAGCCAGGCACAAGTCTCTCAGGGACCACTCAATACAGGAAAATTTTCACTTTACTGGATTTTCTAAGTGCTCTTTTTTTGCATTCTTGGATTTAGAACACTGCTGAGATACTGTGAGATCTAATAAGATCAGAAGTAAGATCTTTGGGCACAGTAATAATCTTAATGAGTTATTGTCAAGGTAAGGAACAGGCAGCAAATGGAAGAAAGGCTGAAATGAAGCCAAGTGAGGAGTTTCTCTGCTACAGACAATATAGAAACTAATAATAAAATTACTTTTCAAAGACTCCCTTGCAAGTCTGGATTAGTGACTGAAGAGGAAAAGGCTAGAGCAGCACAGGAGTATCGAAGAGTTTGTCCAGGGCCAGCACACATAATATAGCAGATATTCTAGCTAAAGCTTCAAGTGAAACAGTACTGTAATGTGGACTTTACTGGTTCTTCTCAGTTCCTAGAGCAGTTTAGGAGTGGGAGGCCACAGAGGTTGGATGTTTGAATTCAACACGGGATGTCCATCTCTAGAAATCAGATTCTTCACAAATGTTCTTAATTGATCACCTAGATAGTATAAACAGCAACCATCAGGAAAAAAACACAGGGCTAGTAAATATATTATGGGAAGCTCTGCCTGGGCTGATATACAGTGACATAAAACTGGAGTGGCACCATGAGAATGAAGATTATAGTTTTACTCCCTAACTACAGGTTTGATGTACATCTCTAAGTATTTCTTAATTATGCTGAAATTAGGAGTGGGACATGAATGGAGGAGTAATTGAAAGTATATTTCTACAGATAAACAGTAGAACAGCGTAACTTTTAATTACTGCACCTGCTGAATTAAATTAATACTTCAAGGAAGTTGTTACAGCCATAGGTTTCATCAAGGCTCAGAGGGCTATGAATCATCAAAGGACCTAGTCATATCTTGTCAGTTAAATATTCTTAGTTTTAGTTCAGAAGGCTCAAAAATCCATGCAGTAAGAGAAGATCATGCAAAATAATGTTATCATCTCTGTGAATAACAGGTAATTCTGGAATCAATGATATGAACAATAGTTAATGTGCTACATCAAGACTAAATTGCATCTTACATTTTAGTTCTGAAGAATGTTTTCCATTGTGAAAGTGAAGCTGCTCAAGGAGAACACAAATCAGATGGTGAGAGAGTGAGGGCACTGAGACCAGATCCATAGTCAAGCATGGGTGACTTTGAAACCACACATAGGAACAAAAATTTCACCCTAAGCAGAGAAACTTTTTTCCAGAAATGAGAATGTGTACAGGGGGAGAGCTGCATAGAGATTACCCAGCACACCCTTCTTATGAGAAGTCAAACCAGGGATAGCAAATGGGAATGGCAGAAAGGATATGGTTATTGGATCATGTTGTCCACATGGTATTGGATCACTGCAATGGCTCTATGCCTCTGCTGAACTTTAGAGCTGCATCTCATTGTCTACATACCGAGCAAGGATCTGGAGGGGTCTGAGAACTACCCTTTCCTACAGATCACCTCCACAGCACAGTGGGTAAGTGTAAGACCATAGAGGAAGTGAGCTGTTAAGAAAGACATTTGTTTTCTTACATTCTTGTCCTCGTATCTTTGCCTTCCATATTGCACAGTCATGTGCTGAGCATAGGGTGGTGATTACCAGTTGGGAATGGTAAGCTATTATAATTGCTCTGCACAGCTGAAAACACCCACCAGTAATTTTCAGGCAATAGAGAATCAGATCCTCATAGTTAAATAACGTGGTTTGTGGACAGCAGCAGGTTCTGGTATTTAATGTTCACCATTCTGGCATCATGGCAGGATTCCCACACACTGCATTGACTGTGGCACAAGGGTGATTGAGCTGATGTTTCCAGGTCAGTTACTGTTTAAAAAAATTCCCTAGAAAGGACACTAGTTTACATGCCTCATTAAAACTCCATCAGCACATTACACAGCTCCAGGTTGTAAACCATGCCAGATCAGGACCTTTCATTCTTTAGATGGATGGAAGTAATGATGCCAGCAGTGACAGGGTATGCATTGTGATTAGGCATTGTGACCAGGAGGCAAGACTTTTGAAAAATGATCTTCCAAAGACCATTGCAGGTAACACAGGAGGTGCTGGGAACTTTTCTGCATCACTGAGTCTGTTTCATTGACTCAAACATTCCACTGATAAATGTGATTGCACTTTTCCCTCACTCAGCAAATACAGTGACTGGCAGAGTAAAGCAAACTTTAGCATCTGTGTTTATATCCATTGATCTATACCTTGTAAGTGTTATGCCACTTGAGAATCTCTATGAGAACAGATAATTTATAACAGCAAGGAGATGAACTGCTATCCATCTTACTCCTCTCTTAATGTAAGTTGGTTAGTTTCCTTCATTACTGACCATAGTACTCAAGTTGAGCCCAGATAATAGGGCAGACTTTCATTTCTAAATAAACAATTAAAGCTATCCTGCATTTGTAATTCCTGAAAGACAGTTACCTTTTCCTCAGTATTTTTTTCTGCATAAAGGAGTTTGAGGCTTCAGACCTGTATGAAAAGCTGACAAATTCTGTAATGAGCTCAATCATTGTCACATCAGTGGCAAGCATGCAAGGACTTTTGGCATTACCAGCAAAAGAAGTGGCAAAAGACTATAAATGGAGACCAAACAACCTTCCTACAACTGGAGGAGGCAAGGACATCAGTGGAAGATCATCCCCCAGATGCGCAGAGATGATTAGCCTTTTTCAAGATCTCACTTTCAGAAAAGACATATGCAATGAACTTGCAGAAGAGAAGCTTGAGGAAATTGCTTTGAGGTGTATTATAGAAATCGAAGAGGTTAAAAACCATAAGCACAGTTTCTCAGCTCAAATGTACTTTCTTGGTTGTCTGCATCTGAACGTATTGATCCATTCCTGGCTTTGCAGCTCTAGATCTCTGCAAGCCTCCTTGTAAATCCTAACAAAGGCATACTCTTAGCCCAGTTCTACCAGATTCCCTCCATCTCTCAGGGTTCTTAACATCCTCATTATTCATAAGTAAGCAGATTATCAGCCAAAATGTGCCGTGATGAGAAAGTCTTGGAAATTCTTTTAGGTTTGTAGAAGGTAACTTCTTGTCACGGGCACTCAGTAAACTAACTAGGAAAGATGTCCTCCTCTACTTGCTATTTCTGAATAGAGAAGGACTCAGGAATGTGGTGACAGGTGATTGTCTTGACCACAGTAATCATGCAGTTGAGTTTAAAATATTCAGTCTAACAAGAAAAAAAGGACAGCAGAGTATCTCCCCTGGACTTCAGGAGAGCAAACTTTAAGCTATTCAGGGAGTTACTTAGCAGAGTACCCTGGGAAACTGCTTTTAGGAACCACCTTTTTGAAGCGCAGTACCAGGCAATTCCACTGTGTCATAAGTCAAGCAAGTGGGGCAGAAGACCAGCTTGGCTGAACAGGAAACTCCTCATGGAGCTCAAGATGAAAAACAGATTGTATGATCTCTGGATACAAGGTCAGACTTCACTGGAAGATTTACAGAGCCACTGTTTATTTATGCAGGGAGCAGACATGAAAGGCTAAAGCTCAATTAGAGTTGAAACTGCCCAGTGTTGTTTCACATAACAAGAAAGGCTTTTTAAAGTACACTAATAACAAGAAGAGTCTAAAGAAAACACTAGACTGATACTTGCTGAAGATTATTCTCAGACTAATAAGGAGAATAAAAAGCTGAGGCATTCGATGTTTTTTTTTGCCTCAGTCTTTAATAATACTGATAGACTTTGGGCTGCCCGTTGTCCTGAGCCAGAGGACCATGACTCTGGGAATAATGACTTTCCATTTGTGGCCACTGAAATTGTAACGGACCAGCTGAATGTTCACAAGTGCATGGAACCTGATGTGATTCATCCTAGAGTTCTGAAGGAGCTAGCACATGTTATGGCAGGACCTCTCTCAATCAACCACCAAAGGTCTTGGGAGTCTGAGGAAGTCCCTGCTGACTGGAAGCTCGCCAGTATTATTTCAGTTTACAAGGAGGGTGGGAGGTAAGACCAAGATAACTACAGACCTGTTAGTCTAACCTCAGTTCCCGGAAAAAAATTTGGAGAAGATTTTACTGAGTACTGCTAAAAGACATTTGATGAACAATGCCGTCGTCAGGCACAGTCAGCATGGCTTCACAAAAGGAAAGTTCAGTCTAACTAATTTGATATCCCTCTACAATGAGGTCATCCACCTAGGGAGTGAAGGGATGGAGGTGGATGTAGATTTTCTGGATTTTATTAAGGCTTTTGGTACTGTCCCTCACCTCATCCTTCTGAACAAGTTGACCAGCCATGAGATGAGCAGGTAGGTGGTGCATGGGGCTTCTGAAGAATTGGCTGAGGGGCAGGACTTAAAAGGTTGCAGTGAATGGGGCTACATCCAGTCACCAGAGCTGTTCCTCAGGGCTTGATTTGAGGCCCAGTTCTCTTTTTATCAACGATCTGGATGCAGACATTGAATGCACCATTAGCAAGTCTGCTTGTGGTACCAAACTAGGAGGTGCTGGGGACTCTCTCCAAGGCAAAAGAGGCCTTGCAGTGAGATCTGGATAGACTGGAGCATTGGACGGTCATCAAAGGGATGAATTTTAACAAGTCCAAATGCCGAATTCAGCACCTGGGATGGGGTAATGCCAGGCACAAGTCTTAACTGGGAGAGGAGTGGCTGGAGAGCAACCCTGCAGAAGGGCTCCTGGGGTGCTGGCTGACAGGAGGCTCAGTGTGAGTTAGCAGCGTGCCCTGGCAGCCAGGAGGGCAAACTGCATCCTGAGGACCACCAAACAGCATCAGCAGCTGGCCAAAAGAGCAGGAATCAGCCAAGCGCCCCGGCAGGGGGGAGAGCAAATTGCATCCCGGGGTGCATCAAACACAGCACAGCCAGCAGGTCACAGAGGTGATTATCCCACTGTGTTCAGTGCTGATGCAGCCTCTCCTTGAGTATTGTGTGTGGTTCTGGAACCCACCATACAAACAGGATGTTAAGGTACATGAATATGTCCTGAGAAGAGCAACAAAGCAGATGAAGGGGCTGGTAGGCACGTCCTATGAGAGAGGAGTAGCTGAGGGCATGAGGTTTGTCTGGTTTGGAGAGGCAGAGGCTGAGGATTGACCTCACAACTCTCTATAGTTTCCTGAGGTGGGGAAGTGGAGAGGGACGTGCTGATCTCTTCTCTCTGGGATCCAGTGATAGACCATGTGGGAATGGCTCAAAGATGCACAGGAGGGGTTCAAACTGGACATTAGGAAGCATCACTTTACCAAGGGAGTGGTCACGCCCAGGAAGAGGCTTCCTGGAGAGGTGGTCAATGCCCTATGCATGTCAGTGTTAAAGAGACATTTGAACAATGCCCTTAATACCCAGTGCTTTTACTTTTGGTCAGCCCTGAATTGCTCAGGCAGCTGGACTTGCTGATCACTGCAGGTCCCTTCCAACCAGATTCATCTATGTTATTCTGTTCCCTTCAAAATGCATTCCATTACAATCCTACAGTCTTCTAGAGGTAATTGTAAAAATATGTGGGTTTTTTTACTGAAAGCTATAATTTCTCCTTTAAAATCTGAATTGTCTTTAATGTGATGGTCACCAGTGCAGAGCTAACTTTTCTGTTTTGCTAACCGTGAACACATCTTTAGATGTGTCGATAATCTCAGCAGGTTGTATTCTGGACTTCCAGCCATTTGTTACTTTGTTGAAAGATACAGTGCTTATCTTGAAAATAAAAAAACCTAACCTATATTTTTGTTTTTTCTGAAATGGTGTAATTCAGTTTGCTGTTATGCAGTGTTAATACACTCTTCATCTGTTGACTCAGGGATTATTTTTCCTGTATGTTGCCAAAGGACTTTTCTGCCAACATCTTGTAGAGTAATTCCATTTAGTTTTATTTTTCTTGATTCATGTTTGGATTAAGTAAATCAGGACACTACCATCTTCATTTTAAATTAAGTAGTAATCTATGTGCTTCTTTTCAGGCAGTACTCTGCCGAGATGGGGATAAATTCTAAACCCACAGACCAAGAAATGCAGTATTGCCAGCTCTGGTTGCAATCTGTGGATATTGTACTGGGGATGCAAGGCCACAGGCTTGCCAGTCTAGCACTCCTTTGGACCCTGCCTCAAGTTTTGTTTTACTTGGTGTAACTGAAACATCATGTTCTTATCATGGCGGGGG
>NW_009952162.1:678230-678996 GCF_000747805.2 Chaetura pelagica
GGTGGGGGTGGGGGGGAGGGGGGCATGCCTAGTTTGTTTACTTTCGTGTATTATTTCATAGCACAACTACATTTTTATATAGGTACTGGTAAAAATTAGTTGGTGTAGAATGAGATCTTGGTGACCAACACAACGGTGCACAGGAATACACACCTGTTTTGATAGCGATGGCCTTGAAAACTGGGAACTTGCTACTTCAGGGCAGAGGATTATAAGTTTGGGATGATACAAGTCTTGGCACTGTCTGATACAGGGGACCCCAGGGCTATAAACAACTCATCAAGGATCTAGTAAATTCAGGACTGGAACTAGGTGGAACTGGTTTCAGGGGTACCAAAGAAAACAAAGAAGATACGCAGAACTTACCATATATAGTAAATTACTTATACATTATCTGTAGTACATTATCAGTAAATGTGGCATTAAATCATAGAATCATTTAGGTCAGAAAAGACCCTCAAGATCATCATGTCCAAGCTTCAGCCCTAAACCCTCGTGATCACTAAACCATCTCCAGCAGTGCCAGGTATACCCATTTTTTTAATACGACCAGTGACAGTGTCTCCACCACCTCCCTGGGTAGCCTGTTACATTGCCTCCCCACTCTTTCTGTGAAGAATTTTTTCCTAATATCCAATCTGAACCTCACCTGACACAACTTGACCCCATTTCCTCTTGTCCCATCACTAGTCACTAGGGAGAAGAGGCCAACACTCACGTCGCTACAACCTCCTCTCAGTTGTAGAGAGCAGTGAGGTCTCCCCTC
>NW_009952163.1:0-2033 GCF_000747805.2 Chaetura pelagica
TTTTTGGGGCTGGTTTTTCCACACACCTTTTTTTGGGGGTGTTTCAGGGAGTTTTTGGGGGGGCCCCAAGGAACCCCCCGTTTGGGGTGTCACCCCTGGCTGGTTTTGGGGCGTTTCTCCCTCTTTTGGGGCGTCTTCTCGGGCGTTTTTGGGGCATTTCTTGGTGTTTTGAGGTGTTTTTTTCCATCCATTTTAGGCCTTTTCCGGCCGGTTCTTTTTTCCCCCCTTTTTTATGATCATTTCAAGGTGTTTCTGGGTGTTTTTTTGGGGGCATTTCCCTTCCTTTTGAGCCATCTCTGCCCCGCGGGTTCCGGGTGTTTCTACCCGGTTGTTTTGGGGCATTTCTCAGCATTTTGACCTTTCTCAGCCTTTCCCAGCCTTCGTTTTGGGTCCATTCTCTGCATTTTGGGGCCTGTTTGCTCAACCAATTTGGGGGGTTTTTCACCTGGTATTTTTGGGGCGTTTCTCTTCATTTTGGGGTGTCCTAATCCGGCCATTTTAGGGTCTTCATGCCCGGCCATTTTGGGTTGTTTTGCTGCGTTTTTGGGCGTCTCCACCTGCCCGAAATTGAGGGTTTTTTACCTAGTATTTTTGGGGCGTTTCTCCTCCTTTTGAGGAGCCGCTTTGCAAACATTTTTAACCTTTTCTACCCGGCCTTTTTTGGGGCGTTTCCCCCCATCTTGGCGAGTTCCTCCCCGGCCCTTTCGGGCTGTTTCTCCCCCTCCATTTTGGGGCGTTTCTCCTCATTCTGAAGAGTCTCATCCCGCCCATTTCGGGGGGTCTTTTTTTCCTCCCCTCCCCCCCCATTTTGGGGCGTTTCTTGGCATTTCAGGGTGTCTGATCCCCCTCCTTTTGGGGCAGTTTCAGGCCCTTTTGGGTCTGGGGGGGCCCAGCCCCCGCCCCCGCCCCCCCGGGCTGTGGTTTCCCGTCTATAAACGGGGGTGGAAGCGCCGGGTGTTGCCCAGAGCCATGGCGGGAGCCCGGGACCCGTGAGCTGGGGGCACTGGGAGGCACTGGGAGGCACTGGGAGGCACCAGGATTATGCTGGGAGGGACTGGGAACTTGCTGGGGGGCACTGGGATGCGACTGCGGGGTGGAGGAATGGTGCTGGGAGCACTGGGAGGGAGTGGGAATACACTGGGAGGCACTGGGAGGGACTGGGAGGAACTGGGAGGCACCAGGATTATGCTGGGAGGGACTGGGAACTTGCTGGGGGGCACTGGGATGCGACTGGGGGGTGGCGGAATGGTGCTGGGTGGAACTGGGAGGGAGACTGGGAGCACTGGGAGAGAGTGGGAATACACTGGGAGGCACTGGGAGGGACCGGGATTATGCTGGGAGGGACTGGGAACTTGCTGGGGGGCACTGGGATGCGACTGCGGGGCTGAGGAATGGTGCTGGGTGGAACTGGGAGGGAGACTGGGAGTAATGGGAGGGAGTGGGAGTACACTGGGAGGCACTGGGAAGTCACTGGGAGGCACCGGGATTATGCTGGGAGGGACTGGGAACTTGCTGGGGGGCACTGGGATGCGACTGCGGGGTGGCGGAATGGTGCTGGGTGGAACTGGGAGGGAGACTGGGAGTACTGGGAGGGAGTGGGAATACAGTGGGAGGCACTTGGAGGGACGGGGAGGCACTGGGATGGGACTGGAAATTCACTGGGGGGCACTGGGAGGGACTAGAAACGCACTGGGGGGCACCAGAATGATGCTGGGAGAGTCTGGGAATGCACTGGGAAGGACTGGGAGGGACTGGGAATGCACTGAGAGGGGCTGAGAACTTAACTGGGTGGCACTGAGAGGGACTGGGAACTCACTGGGAGTACTGGGATGGGAGTGGAGGGGTGCTGGAATGATGCTGGGAAGGCTCTGGAATGACTGGGAAGGGACTGGGAGCACTGGGAGGGACTGGAATGAACTGGGTAGTGCCTAGAGGGGCACTGGGTGGGGGAATGGAGGGACTGGGAGGGTGCTGGGGGATACTGGGATAGACTGGAGGGAAGTGGGAGGGATTGGGAAAGGGCTGGGAGGGAC
>NW_009952164.1:0-4833 GCF_000747805.2 Chaetura pelagica
TTCACCAAGGGTTCCTTACAACCCCAGGTCCCCAGGCACAGCCCCGTGTCACCTGCCAACCTGAGAGACGTCCGCGGCGGAGAGGTGTCCTAGACCCGCTTGTTCCAGGCCTTGGACAGAGCTCCCATCCAAACCTCTGCACAGAGCTGTCTATTTTCGAGGCCTGTGTCTCCCTCTTGACCACCCAACTTCCCTCTTCTGCAGCCTGCCTGGAGCTCAGACGAGCTCTGTCCCTGTGTGGTGGCAGAGCCTGGTGCAGGCAAGCCAGCTGGTACTCGTAGTTCAGCAGCACCAGTGCCGAGTCTGCTGTGAAGCATCTGTAGTTGCCAGAAGTTGGGCTGCTGGAAGGAGAGCTGGAATCAGAACTTCCTGAAACGATTGATTCATTAAACAGTCACATACAATTGTTGCCAAGGGATTCTGGGAGCAACAGTACAGGCAACAGGTCAGTCCTTGGCAAGAGGCACGAACATCAACTGCCGTGAACACACAGGGTGAAGCCAGGGTGCATAAACACTGATTTTACATTTCTCTTGATTGTCCCTACCCAAGACAAAAGCTGCCTGAGAGTAAGTCACCCCCGTGATCTGAAATGTCTTCTCCATGAAGGACACCCCTCTCCTCAAGGTCTCGTTACTAGTACTGGAATCCTATGCAACTTTCTTCACCCACCAAAGCCAATCGCAAATAAAACCAACATCTCCACACCAAGCTTCTCCGATCACGTTTACTTACCCAGTTGAAGTCTGCGTTGTTTCTTCTCTTCATTTTGAAGGAAGGTCTGCAGTGACTTGAGGTCTGTCATGTAGTCTTCCTCGGCAGTAGGAGAATGATAGAGAAGCGTGGTGACAAGGCCTCAGCCTAATCCTTTCCACTCTTCCAATACTGTTGGTGTACAGGGATCCACTGGAAGAGGGGCTGAAGCCGGAAACCTTAGGTGAATAAAAACAAGTGCTTGTGTCATGTGAGGAAGACAGAATTCCACCTTGAAACAATATGAATACAAAAGACTCTTGCTTGGGGTTCAGGCTGGAGTCCTTCTTCCTTTGTATTCTGACTGCGTAATTTTGTTTTGCTCTGAAACAAAGTAGCCACTCTAAAACAAGTGAAGCAACACAAGGGAAGAAGAACAAGTGCCGGGTCCTGCCCTCGGGTCACACCAACCCCAGGCAACGCTCCAGGCTTGGGGCAGAGTGGTTGGAGAGCTGCCCAGCAGAAAAGGGCCTGGGCGTGTGGGTGGACAGCAGGCTGAACATGAGCCAGTGTGTGCCCAGGTGGCCAAGAAGACCAATAGCATCCTGGCCTGCGGCAGGAACAGCGTGGCCAGCAGGAGTAGGGAAGCGATCGTGCCCCTGTCCTCAGCATTGGTGAGGCTGCACCTGGAGCACTGAGATCAGTTCTGGGAGCCTCAATATAAGAAGGACATTGAGGGGCTGGAGCGTGTCCAGAGAAGGGTAACCAAGGTGGTGAAGAGTCTAGAGAGGAAGTCCTGTGAGGAGAGGCCGAGGGAACTGGGGTTGTTTCATTTGGAGAAGAGGAGACTGGAGGGAAACCTCACTGGCTTCTACAACTGCTTGAAAGGAGAGGGGTGTTGGCCACTTCTCCCAGGAGAGCAACAACAGGACCAGAGCCAATGGCCTAAAGCTGCACCAGGGGAGGTTCAAACTGGGTATGAGGAAGAATGTCTTTACTGAAAGCGCAGTCAGGAGCCGGAGTGGACTGCCTGGGGAGCTGGTGCAGCCAGCATCCATGGAGGGATCCAAGAAACGTGTACATGTGGCACTTGGGGGTCCGATCAAGCGGGCACTGTGAGTTCTGTGGGGGTTGTGTGTTGTTGGTTTCACGGGTTGGGCTATTGTGGGGGTGTGGTGTTTGCTTTTGGGTTTTTGGTCTTCTTTTTTGTACCCTTGGGAGAGCTGCCTTGGTCCGCATCTTGTAGCTGCTGCTGGGTGAGCGAGTTACAGCTCTGCCGAAGGAGGGGCTGTTGCTTGAGGCAGCCTGTAGCTGAGGCCTGTACCCCGTGAGATAAGCAGGGGGAAACCTTGAGCTGGCTCTGGGGGAGTGGGACGGGCTGTAACTCAGCACCGTCTGACCCTGGATGGGAGCAGAAGGTGTCGCAGACGGGACTGTCTTTGCTGCCAGCACAGTGGGTGGAGCTGTTTGTAGGGCTGCAACGAAGAGAAAACGGAATGAACAGCCCCAGACTCTCCGCCCCTTTCAAATGCAGAACAAAATGCACACACGACGCTACCTTAAAGCACTTTGGAAAAGATGCTAGAAAGGACACTAGAAAAATGTGGCCCCTACAGAACTCAGCAAAATATTTCCAGAGATGTTCATGACACCTACCTGCACTCTGCCAGCCCAGCAGGGGCTGCGGGCTGGGACTCGGGGCCCACTCCTCGGTGTCCCTGTGTCCTTGCAGTACCTCCAGAAATCCAACAGGGCGTTCACACTGAACACAGATGCAAGTGCAAGTCCTAGAGGAAATAGACTTTTTTTGCCTCAGTTTGAGCACGGGAACAATACAAGGAGATTATTGGCAAAAAACAGGCATATGCCCATCAAAAACAGGTCATTGTGACTGCCGTAATGAAGTACAAATTCTGGCAAGCATCTGGGATTTCTTTCTTCACCTTCTTACGCAAGAAACATTGGAGATAATGTTCCTTTCTGTATCAAGATTAATTTATATCGATAAAATGGACTTCTTAAAAGCGGACGGTCATTTTCCAAAAGGGACATCAACTACTGCAATCAAGTTTCACAGTATTTCTCAGAAATCACCTTCTGTCAAATAATCTGTCACTCATCTCACGATTTTTCTCCCCCTCTTGCTTCATCCTCTAATACTAATTGATACAGTCAGTTCACCCAAACCAAACAGTAATTCCTGTGAAATGCCATCCCCACCTACAGGACAACGCAGCAGTAAAATCTGCAGTGTTGTCCACACATTCAACATCTTTAATGCAGCAAACGTGTCCTTTCATGATCTACCCAAGAACACTGTTAGCACTCCTCACCTCCAACACTAAAAATGTTGAGATCCCAACAGTTTTAAAAGAGGTAACAGAAAGCAAACCAAAGTTTTGAATTAAAAACAACAACAACAAAACCAACACACAAACAACTCAAGTGACTCACCAATACAAGAGAGTGGCCCGTATGGGATGTTGCAATGGCAGCTGATGAGTCTTCCACTCCTGAAAAGAAAAACACAAAGTTGTCATTTTGCAGCTATTCAGTCCTAGGAAATATTTGCTTGTTTGAACCAGAGGTAACGATTCACGTACTTTGCAGAATATATCATGCCTGCCACAGACATATTAAGGAGTCCCCAGGCCAAGGCCACTCTCTGGGCTTCAGCCTCTTGCCTCATCTTGATGGTCCTGTCCATGAGGGAAGTCGCTGGACTCTGTCCTGGCATCAGTCTCTGTAACAACAAACACAGAGAAATGATGAAATCTGGCAACTTTTAGATGGTAAGATTCTCAGTCAGCACAAGAGTAAAGAAGAAAAAGCAGTAATCCCAAACAAACTACATAAAAGGACTTGCTCTTTAGCCAGAGCCATGTTTCGTGTATTCAAACAAACAAACAGCAGATTCTTTTGACCAGTAAAAATAGTGCATCTTTCTTTGATTCACTTCACTGTCAGTCCTGTCACCTCATTACTGAGGAACAGTGCCCATCTTCTCCCGTGAGGTGCAAATGAGAGGACAGATTTCAGCCTCATTTTTTGAACAAAAACATCCTTCAGAAGCGAGAGACAAAGCTCTTGCCTTCTCCAGGGAAAGGAAATCAGACGGAGGAAAGGCCTTGCACAGGCTTTTACTGAAAATCCCCACTCATTTCTGCTGGTAACTGAGTATTTTCAGGCTGTACAGCCACCTCCTGCGGTGACTACCTCTGAAAGGTAGCTACCTTTACACCCAACATCATCCTAGGTGAAAGAAACAACCCTGGTGACTTATCACACAATTCTTCACTAGATGGGAACAGAAACAATTTGCGTTTAGTGACAAAAACTTCAAGTGTACATTACTACCTGGAAAAATAATACTACTACTAATAATAAAGAAACACAAAACCTAAATCACATGACCTGCTTCTTACTAGTACGATGATTCCATGGTAAAACAGTTCCCATCAGGATTACTGCAAGGCTTACACAAGAATACGTTGGCTGGTACTTTTTTGGAGAGGTTTTTCATCCAGTTTGAGCCCAAAGACTGCCCTTCGTACACTGAGAAATGCAGCAGCCCTAAGCAGAGATCCTCTCCCCCCTCCTGACACTCCCAACCTTTGTCTCTGAGCCACATCCTCCTGCAGAAGCGCAAGTTGTACTTCTGCAGGGTGCTGAAATGAAAGAGAGATTTGGTCCCATTCTACTCATGTAGGAGGGCTGGGGCAGGGTTATCACCTGCAGACTGAAAGATGTCCTCCCATTCCCCCTGCCCTCATCTCCTAAGGCACAGTCAGGAAGGAAGGCCTCACCCTGCCAACCCCTGAGGCACCGATCCCAAGGCCACCCACAGAGCTCCCCCACAACTCCCCTTGCCCCAGACCCCCCAGCGCTGTCGCACGTGAACCCCCACAGCTTCCCCTGCCATGCACACAGGGACCCTCCGACCTCCCGCTGCCCAGGTCCCACCGTCACCCGCGGGCAGACTCCGCATCTCCCCCCACCCAGCACACCCGTGCCACCCTGGGGGGGTCTCGACAGCTCCCCCTGCCCAGACCCCACTCTCAAGAAGCTGCCTCCCCGCTCCCTCCACCCAGACCTCACTGTTACACACCAGCAGCCCCACAGCCCGCACTGCCCACAGCC
>NW_009952164.1:24280-41252 GCF_000747805.2 Chaetura pelagica
GCAGGGCAGGGCAGGGCAGGGCAGGGCAGGGCAGGGCAGGGCAGGACACTCCTTCCCCGCCACAGGAATGCAAACTCTCAACTCGCTCCTCATCCGCCCCCAGACAGAACTCAATACGTTCTAGTTGCCCTCTTATGGAGATGTGCATCTTTTGGAAGTGACAGAAGAGCAGACAGGTCCTTTCAGCCTCACAAGGTACATTAGCACTGCCAATGTTAGGCTGGCAGAAAGGCTTCAAGTGGTACAATTTGGAAGCAATGCAGAAGAATATGCCTCACAATGATAGAGGATATTCTTGCATATATTCACCAATGAAGAGTTGGGAAAAATCAGGGGAAAATAGGTGTTGTAGAAGAAAGGAATCCTATGGGAGGATTTTTCAAGCAGAGTTGATTTTCTTGTGAAACCTGTGCTGGTGTAATTTTAACAAAATCTATGGAAAATACACAAGCACAACTCCCCAAAATAGCTTCATGTAATCCCTCTGTCAAGCCTCCTGCCAAGCTCCCAGTAAATCCCCTCTACTCCCCAGGAATCCTGAGAAGTCAACACAGCATTACCAGTCAGAAATGCAAAAGTAACAAGGACACATGAAAGCAACTGAGCAGCTCTGGTCTTAGCACTGTAGCAAAAGCTTAGGACTGTGTCGTGCATCTCCTGCACAATTCCCTGGGAAAATAAAAGAAAAAACATGAACAATAATTCAAAACAAATTACAGCCCCAGCGAGGGCTGACACCATCAGCCTAAATGAAGGCAAATTTCTTGATACCCCAGAAAAGATAAAACACATTCCAAAGCAGACACTGTTAAAAGGAAGGGACAATCCACAGACTGCTCCCACTATTGTCAGTTTTTAATTGAAGTAAGTAAAATTTTTTGGGGAAAATGACAATAACCAGATCATTAAAAGACAAATTGCTAAATTATGCCAGGAAAATCACTTGAGGTGGATTGGTGTTTTACTCATGGCCTTACTGATAATTAGAATCACTCCAAGAACCAGGGAAGGAGTGAGCCCATTTGAGATCCTGTGTGGTGAACCTTACCCAGTGAACAGCAGTGTAACAAGTGAACAGATGGTATCAAAGGGGAGGGAATGTTCAAAGATGATTTGCTGTCTCTGCCGCAGGTTTCGTCATCCCTTCACAGGTACTTGTACCAAGAGGGCTCCTTTGCCTTTGGACTCTGTTGAAGTTCTCCGCTGAGGTACTATTTCTGGGCTGGTCGTCTCTTCTCAGGCAGAGATGTCTGTGTAGATGTGCTCAGACACAGATATCTTCCTGGAAAAGATCTAACAGCTGGTGTGTGGTTAGTGATGGTCCTCCCTTATCCTGAGTGCAGTCAGTCAGGTCAGTGAATGATGCTTTGGAGGGTTTTCACACACATGGTAAATAGAGAAGAATAGTGTGATTGCTACTGCAGTAGTCTGAGGGGACGTGGGAAATAAAGCTTTGGGAAGGAGAGGATACTTCTTCTTAGCCATTAGATTTTTTGCAACACGGTGTTTGGGAGTCACTGACAAGATGACCATGGGGATGATGGCTAAGTTTCTGTAAGGGCAATTCCTTTGTTCTGGAATTGAAACCCAAGTTGCCCTCTAACAGTCTTAGTAAGACTACTGCATCTGGAAGTATACAATTTCTTTTCTCAAAACTGAAGATAATTCAGTTGGAGGGAGAGCCTGTTTGGAAGTTTTAGTAGTGTGGGGCCAGAGGACAGCTGGGAGCTGGAGCTCTTAGGGGTAGGGACTGTTTCTGGCCCATGCCCTTGGCCTGGTGCTCACAACCAGGAAGGTCTTTCCAAAATGCTGCTGGAAGGAGCCAGATGTGGCCACCCCCAGCATGGCCTCAGGGTCTGCTTCCAAACTGCCTTAAAGCCAGCTCTCCCAAGCTGGACATTGTCCAGGAGCCACTGTGAGTGTTGCTGTTCCACTTGAGGATTCATGGCACACACCAACAACACCCAGAGCTGTGCCTGTGCCAGGAGAAGACTTCAGGAGCTCCTGGGGCTGATGGTGACAGTTCTACCAGCTGCCCAGCTCAGGAAGGTGCCATGGGGGGACCCCAGCCAGGCTGTGGTTGGAAATCTGGGTGTGAGGTCACAGAGCCGGGCTCTGCCTGGCTGTTCTGGCACATTCCAGCAGTGCTGAGACAGCAGCAGCAGCAACATGGCAAAAGTGTGGGGGGCTTTGGCCCCTGCCAGCGTCCTTCTTCTTCTCCTCCTCCTGGTGGCCCTGCAAGCCCAGGATGCCCAGGCTGCTCCATGGCAAGCAAGGGGATTAGGTAGGTAGGCGGGCGAGGGGCAGCACCCAGCTCTGGGCAGTGTGGGGTGGTGCCCACTGCCCCTGTGGGGCTGGGGTCATGGTGGGACAGGGCTGGGAGAAGACTGGGGCCAGGCTGGGCTGGGTGAGCATGGCCAGCTTCAGGGTCAGCAGGAGGCAGATGCCCCACAGGGAGGAGCAGGGGCCATGGCTGCTGAGGGGCATTTCCCACACAGGTGAATAGTGAGGCTGGGAGCAGCACCAGGTGATGAGGAGAAACTGTCCCTCTGGGTCAGAGGTGCAGGGCAGGGCCAGGCAGTAACCCCCAGGAGTCTTTATCATTAACAAAGATATCACAAAGAGGGTATTTTTAATACAGATTTGTGAAAGTGACTTAACAGAATTTGATGGTGAGGTTCACTCTATTACTTACTGTGTAGAAGGGGCACGTAGAGGTTGGGAATAGGTGGGAGTGATTTGCACAGGGATCAGGGAAAAGAATGAAGATGACCCTGCCAGGGGTCAGAGTTAGCCTGCCAGGCTTAGAGTGGAGCCCCTTGCTTTCTGAACTCCTTCTCAGAGAGGAGTGTTGGTACAGCTGGATCCACTCTGAGTCCCAGACGTGCTCAGAGGTTTATAACTAAGTAATGTAAGTGTAGGGATTTCAGTGTAGGGCTGTAGCACATAGTTATGGGTCTGATGTGATTTGAAGTAGCAGTAAATTAAGATTGTTTAACACTGTTATAGTGAATCACAAAGTTAAGTTATATGATTTTCTAGTCAAGAATCAGTTATTCAGTACAGAGATTCAAGTAAAAATCTAACAGTTTCTAAGCTAAATTGCATGCACACACACACAGATATAGAGGTTAAGATGTTAAATTTTGGTACCTGATTTCACAAAAGACCTTGAATTATCCCCCCTGATTACCCAATGGAATCAAATGACATCAGCCCAATCTAATTCAGTTTTCCCCATACCCAAGAGAAGTGGCACCACCGACTCTGTCTCTCAGATGAACCAGTTTCCTCTGGTTCACATGCTTGGTGTGGGGCACAGCTCGGAGCCACCCCAGGGAGCTCCAAAGAGCCTCCCTCTGAAAATCGATATTTATAGGATTGAAGAGGATTGACTTTGGTCTGTACTTTTCCATTATAGCCTCTGTCATGGTTTGACTCAGGATTGGCAATTAAACCAGCAACAGTAATGCTCTCAATCCCCTCCCCCTCCCACCCAAGAAGGGAAAAGAGAGAGATAAGAAGGAAGGAGACTTCCCAGATTGAAAACTAAACAAGACATCTTGAATTACTGCATTTGTTCTATTCAGCAGCTCTTGTACAAGTATCTGGAGAACAGCAGTGGGTTTATTGTCACAGGTTCTTATGTCCTCTTTATAATGATCACACAAGACCACTAGAGTGCCTTCCAGTACCTGAAGAGGCTCCAGGAAAGTTGGGGAGGGGCTTTTAACCAGAAAGCGCAGTGATAGGACAAGGGGTAATGGTTTTAAACTGAAAGAGGGGCAATTTAGGTTAGACATCATGGAGAAATTCTTCACCATGAGGGCAGTAAGGTGCTGGAATAGGCTGCACAGAGAGGTTGTGGAAGCCCCTTCCCTGGAGAAGTTCAGGGCCAGGTTAGATGAGGCTTTGTGCAGCCTGGTCTAGTGGGAGGTGTCCCAGCTCATAGCAGGGAGGTTAAGAGTCTGATGATCTTTAAGGATGGCAAAGACAGCTGGGCAAGGCAGAGCCCCACAGGGCACAGCCCTGAGCCCCACACAGTACCCCTCTGCTCTTCTGCATCTCTGAGCACCAGCACAGGAAACACCAAGTTCCCTTTCCTGGGAAGAGAGGAGGAAAAGCCCAGTGCTCCTTCTACCAGTGACACACCTGTGGCACTGCCCTGGGGGTCCAGCACAGACCAGACGTCTGGGACCCAGATGTGGGGGTAGATTTCCGAAGCTTCCCAAGCACCGGCCCCACTTGCCACCACCTCAGGAGGGAAGGGCTCCCACAGGGGAGCCAGCGACTCAGCTTGCACTAGGGAGGCTTTGGGGCTTCAAACTCCTCACTCAGCCAACACAGCCTCTGTTCTTTCATCTCCAAAGCCTCCGGCTGAGCCTCCAAGACCCATTCTTAGGGTGCAAAGCCTTCACTTTGACTTCCAAAGCATCATTTCAGGGCACAGATCCTTACCTCAAGCTTCAAAGCCTCAATCTCATTCCCAAAGTCCTATTTCTAGGGCCCAAAGTCCCAGTCTTAAGGCCCAAACCCTCCTTTTGAGAGCCCAAATTCTCAATAATAGGGCCCAAACCTCCTTCTGCAGCTCCAAGCCTCACTTGGAGTGCCCAGAGCCCCATATCCATAGAATGACAGAATGTCTAGGGTTGGAAGGGACCTTAAGAATCATCTAGTTCCAGTGGCCCTGCATGGGCAGGGACACCTCCCACTAGACTAGCCAAGCCCTATCCAACCTGGCCTTGAACATTTCCAGGGATGGGACATCCTCAGTCTTCCTGGGCAATCTGTGCCAGTGTCTCATAACCCTCACACTAAATAATTTCTAATGTCTAACGTAAATCTACCCCCTTTCAGTTTGAATACATTGCCCCTTGTCCTCTCACTACAAGCCCTTGTAAAAAGCCCCTCCTCAGCTTTTCTGTAGCCCGTTCAGGTACTGGAAGAGTGCTATGAGAGCCTTCTCTTCTCCAGGCGGAACAGCCCAAACTCCCTCAGCCTGTCTTCATAGCAGAGCTGCAAACAAAGAGCCTTTTGATCATCTTCGTGGTCCTTCTCTGGACCCTGTCTAATAGCTCCATGTCTCTCCTGTGCTGAGGGCTCCAGAGCTGTACAGAGCACTCCAGATGAGGTCTCACCAGAGTAGAGGAGCAGAATCCCCTCCCTGGCCCTGCTGGCCACACTTCTTGTGATGCAGCCCTTCTGGGCTCCAGTGCTCACTGATGACTCATGTCCAGCTTCTCATCTCCTCCCATCCCCAAGCCCTTCTCCTCAGGGCTGCTCTCCAGCCATTCTCCCCCCCAGCCTGGATTTGTGTCTGGGGTTGCAGCAACCCAAGTTCAGGACCTTGCACTTGACCTTGTTGAACTTCATGAAGTTGGGATGGGCCCACCTCTCCAGCCTGTCCAGGTCCCTCCAGATGGCATCTCTTCTCTCTAGGGACAGCATCCCTGACCCCTCTAGGGTCAGTGTGGTCCAGGCACCCAGGCAGTGTTTGCACGATGCTGCAGAGTGAGGGAGAGAGACAAGTGCCTTGGAGCAAACCCACGTTTGAACTGTAGGCACTGCACTCCAGATCTGAAGAGTCTACTGAAAAATGTCATAGGAGCTCCTCTGTTATGTTTGTTCACAGATGTGGCTGAAGGTGATGGATACCCAGCTTCCCAGCTGCGTTCCAGGTCTGGTGTGCCAGAAGATCCTGTGGGTATGTCCTGGCTTCTTCCTTGGACAGCTGCCAACTCAAAGCCCACCTGTGAGCGAGATTTCTGTGGGCGTGAGAACATAGACCTGCACACGTGTGTCATGTTGTTACGTGATCCCCTTATATGTTCCACTGTTCACTTATGACACTGAACATCACAGTGTGTGATGGAAACTTCTCTGGGGTGTTTGGTTGCAGATGAGGGGGCAGGGACAGCTTTTCCAGATTCTCAGCCAGATCCTGCGCTGGAGCTCCCATCGTACCCCACGGGTGAGTAGTCAGTCTGGACTCACGTCACAGACCAAGCACTGACTCACACTTTTAATATTTTATATGTGAGAAATTTAACTTTATACTTTCCATGTAGTACCTCAAGGAGCAGAGTATAAAGATGAAATAGAAGAACCCTCCCAGGCATCATCAGAAGTCTTGTCAGAGATCCTGACGGAATTGGACAAAGCAACAGTTGGTGGGTACATATTACTTCTAACCAGAAGATTTGGGAAGCTGAGGTTTTAGGTGCCTGTATGGACAAGCTGTAGCCTACACAGCAGGAAGGGATCAATCAGAGCCTGGCTGTGGTAACACTCCATTTCACACCTTGCAGGGGCTGCTGAGCCACAAGGATGGTCCAGAGTCTGTGCTGCCACTGGTAGTTCAAGCTGAGGCCCAGTTGCAGTCAGAGCTGTTCTGGGCAGGTGCTGGTGTCCAGCTGGCAGGAACTGGTGGTGCACACACCTTGAGTGCATAAGGGACTTGTTGAGTAGCTGGTTCTAGATAAGCCATGAAAGGGCTAGACACCTGCCAGCCCCCAGGGGGTAGAGAGTCCTTGGGCAGCAGATAGGATACACAGGCACCTTGGGGTTGCTGAGACAGGCAGACTTTGCCCTGGGCTGCAGGGATCACCTGGCTAGGATCAGAGCACCTCAGCTTCACAGCCTGGTCTAGCCCCATTGTTCTCCTTGATGTTTGAGGACTCTCAGTGACACCTTCAGGGTCAGGGAGAGGTAACAGCTGGACCACCCAGATTGATACCAGACACCTAATTTGAAGGCAGCTAAAACGAAGGGCTGTAAATTCAGTCTTGGCTGGTTTAGCTCTCTTAGTCATGTTTGAGAGAACTAGGCTGTGCTTTCCCTTTTGTTTTGGGGGACTGTGGGTGCTTCACTGTCCCTTGTGAAGGTGCCTAGAAAGTGTTTGTAAGAGTTTGCGGTTCAGTCCACCATCTGTATCAGTTACCCTTCATGTACAGTGCAGCTGACATGATGGGACCTGCTTCTCAGAAGGGCTCTTTTCCCTTTCAGCTGAACTGGCCACAGTGTCTTCCTGTCCTCTCTAAAGAAAATAATTTACCATCATCTTGCCAAAAATGCACTATGTGGAACACAAACCAGAAGGTCACATGGAATCTCCTAGTCTCTTGGCACATCAGGATTTTCTTTCTATCTGGAAAGTGTCTAGGGCTTACATTTTTCTCCATGAGTGACACATTGTTTGGACTAGTGACAAGGTGCACCAACAAATGCCCAGGCTTTGTTTCTAAGTGTTATTAATGTATTTTGAGAAGTATTGCTTCCTGAAGATGTTGTGCTCCTGATGAGAAATGGTTACTTCTAATTAAAGTGACCTACTTTTCTTTCTAAAGAGGTGGACAATGAGACTGAGGAGACGAAAGCACTTCCAGAAGGACACAGTCATGCAGTGCCAGGCTCTGATGAAAAAAAGAGGTCATTTCAACCAATAGGTATGTCAGGTAATTGTTGTTCTTCCGTCATCCAGTGTTATAAATCAAAACCACTGGGTGTCTGCAGGCTTTTCCTGTGGTGCCTGCTACTGCACATCATGTCAGCAGGTAAAGTGTTCATACACAGCAAGTGTTTTAAAAACAGCCAGGAAGGGCTCTCTGAGGGTGGTGTCAGCTCTGGGCTGTGGAGGCTTTTGCCATCCATGTGCCAGAGAGACAATGGGTACCCTCTGGGGATGCAGTGTGATACCCACTGCCCACCACACATCCCTTAGCAAGAATGCGGCCCTTTTGGGCATGAGGCCACCTGAACCATGCTCCACAGGTGATGGGAAATGTGACTCATCATGTACCACCCAGAGTTTGCTGGGAGTCCTCCTAGGCACAACAAAAGGGGATCCCTCCTGCGAACTGAGGTCCAAAGGGATGCACTGACATGGGGCACAGCTTAAAGAGAACCTGCACCATCCTTGTGCACCCTCTGTGCCTGATCCATGTTATCCTGTGAGACAAGTATGGAAAACTGGGGGGAGGCCAGCAGCAACTGTGCTGGAGGAAAGGCAGAAGGAGAATGAAGTCCAGGAACCTCCCAGGTGGGTCTGACGCTGTCTCCTCAGGGTGTGGGTGCTGGGCTGAGGACAGAGAGCTGGGAGTGGCATTCCCTGATGCAGGGATGCTTTTTGTCTGTCTAGCTCAAAGGGGCAATTGGTCAAACAGCTGCAATCCCCTACGTGCTCTCCATCTGGCTTCATGAGTTCTGTTCAGTGGGACAACTTCTCCCAAAGGGTCAGGAAGATCCTCTGGGCAGCAGCCTCAGAGAATGATGGTGGGCAAGAGTAAAAGAAATTTTGCTCAAATGTGAAGCACTACCAGGAAGGGGAAGCAAAACCATGACACTGGGAAAACTGGATTCCAGCCATTCCAGAGTATAAGCAAAGTTGACAGGAGAAAGACAAGCTGCAGGGTGCATTGGTTTGCAATGGCTTTGGGAGCTTCCTTTGCTTCTACTGAAACCAAGGGAATGCTGCAGCCCCAGGATGTTCACTGGTTCAGAGAAGCTAACAAAGCAAGAAGGAACATTTCCTGGCAATGTCAAAGCTCCTGAGAGATTACCAGAAGTGCACAGGACATACTAACATACAAAAATTGTTCCTCCAGGTGTCGATAAGAGGAGAAACTCAAATGATGAGGATCCTCAAGATTTTCAGAAGCACTGCATAGAAGGTGCTATGGCCATCTTGGGCTCCATCCTGCTTGGGATGTTAGCATGTTGTGCAATCCATCTGTGGAGGAAGAGAAAACAGTGAGTTGTTGGGTGGGGGGAGGTTGTTGCCATGCTTCTGTATTAGGTGACTGGTATTAGCCATGAAGCATTTGGAGGTAGGGCATTCTGGAGTCCTGGGTTAGTTACTGGCCAAACTATGGAGGTTTCTAGTCTATGATGTTTTAAATGGCCTCTCAGTTGCTGGGCACTCTTTTATGAAACTTGTTGCAAGTGTTACTTAAAAGTGATGCTGCCTTAGCAAGAACAGGCCCACCAACAGCAGCAGGCAGAGCAAGGTCAGGAAGAAAATCGAGGGGTGAGATTGTCATAGACAGAAAGAAGCACAGTAGTGACAGCTCCCTCCTAGTGAGACTGCCAGCAGAAATCACCCTGTTAGGTGATGCCGTAAATCCCAGATGGTCACCTTGACCAAGGTGTCCCAGCAACTCAGACCATGGTGAGAAACCTTCCGAACTATCAGCCTTGCTTTGGAGAAAGAGAGTCAGTCTGTCCCATCAGCAGCCCAGCACTGCCAGCATCTGTGTTCTCAGTAGAGGCAGGGGTTTTGTCTGAGCAGGGAGGGGGATTTCTTGGGGAATGTCCAGTTCTGGAACCCTCAACACAAGGAAGGACATGGAGTTCTTGGAGAAAGTCCAGAGGAGGCCACAAAGATCATCAGAGGGCTGGAGCACATCTTCTCCGAAGACAGGCTGGGAGAGTTGGGGTGTTCAGCCTAGAGAAGAGAAGGCTCCAGGGAGACCTTAGAGTACCTTCTAGTGCCTGAAGGGGCTCCAGGAAAGCTGGGGAGGGGCTTTTACCAGGTGTGTAGTGATAGGATGAAGGGTAATGTTTTTAAGCTGAAAGAGGGTAGATTTAGATTATACAATAGGAAGAAATTGTTGAGGGTAAGCGTGGTGAGACACTGGCCCATGTTGCCCAAGGACGTTGTGGCTGCCCCATCCCTGGAAATGTTCAAGGGCAGGTTGGATGGGGCTTGGAGCAGCCTAGTGGCAGGTGTCCCTGCCCATGCACGGGAGTTGGAACTAGATCATATTTAAGGTCCCTTCCAACCCAAACCACCCCATGATTCTATGATTTTATGATTGTGTTCATAAGGGAAGCTGGAGAGCACCTCACTGAACAGGGAGCCAAGGCTGTCCCCTTGTCTGGGCAGGGGTGGGCAGGGCAGACAAGTGCTGTTCTCTGCCAGGCACACTGAGAAAGGAGAACAGGAGGCTCTCTTGTCCCCGGAGGGTCGTGCCCAGCTTTGGTCCCCTGGGCTTGCTAGGATCAGGTCACCTTCATGGCACGTGCAGAGCAGGCACATAAGGATGGTCAGGGCCAAGAGGAGAGGATCCACGGGCACACGAGCAGAGCCCAGCCCAGCGGTGCACTTGGGTGCCCCGTGTTCTGCACAGAACTCTTATGCCCACAGCTCCCAGGGGCAGCCGGGCGCCCACAGCCCACAGGGTGCCCAGGCTGCCCTGCAGCCACTGCGGGGCCTCAGCAGCTCCTCTCTCTGCAGGCGCCTCGACGCTGCTTCCTCCCCCAGTGAGACCCAGCGTCAGCAGCCATGACCTGCACCTGGAAAACCAGCCCCTGCCATGGAGCAGCAGGGGCCTGGCCCACCTGCCTCCCCCCCCAGCTGCTGCGGGACTGGCCCAGGCCCCCCAGCCCCTGAGGAACTGAAACCACCCCCAGCTCCTGCTAAAGAAGAGTCCAGAATGACCCTCCTGCCCAGTGGTGAAGTTTGGACTGAACCCCCTTGATTTCATTTCTTCTCATCAGGGTAATTCTTCAACAGTCCAGTTTCTTCAACTCAAGTTTCAGTCAATCCATTTTAACATTGTACAAGATCATTTTGAGTAATTGCCTCATTCTCTGTGTCATGTTTCAGTATTATTACAAGTGGTAGAGTAAAAGTTTAACTGAGGTTCAATCACAAGAGTTTGGCTGGAGTTTAATCAGAATTGTGGCTTTTTCACTCCAGCTGCTCATGCTAAATCACTACTGTCAAGCAGTTTTCAGTTTGCCCAAACCTTAAACATTTATACAATTAAAACTAATATCCTTTAGTTGATCTATTAACCCCAACATTCCTACAGTCAATCCATTTCTGCTTTCAAAAGCCCCCCATTGCCCTGATGCTCCTTCAAGGGCATGAGGTGGCCCCACCAGCATAGGGGTTTGGGGTGCAGCAACAGAGTTGTGGTGGTGCAGCCTGGAGAAGAGAAGGCTCCAGGGAGACCTGACTGGGCCCTTTCGGTATAAAGGGGCTTATGAGAAATGTGCAGAGAGACATTTTATCAGGACCTGGATAGAAGAAGAGGTGAGGGCTTTAAACTGAAAGGTTTAGATTGGACATAAGGAAGGAATGTTTTATGGTGAGGGTGGTTAAACCCTAGAAGAGGTTGTCTACGTAAATGTTCAAAGTCAGGTTGGAGGGGGCTGATCTAGTAGATGTCCCTACTGTTATGGTCTGAGGGGGTCCAGGCTAATTGTATGGTACCAATACAAGGCCCTAGAGAGGAGGTCTGGAGGACCCTGAGGTATCCAGAGGGCAGAACAGAAAGAGGTCAAGACTCCCACCCATCTCTAGCCATACTGTATCCAAACCAGGACTACGACAGGAAGTCTCCCTCTTCCTGCTCCCTTCTTCCTTGCTGCGGCTGCTCCCGGTGGTCTTGCAGAGAAGAGCCTCCTGCTTTGTTAATAGCTTAACACAGGCTCTGCAGGATGCAAATCCATCAGGTGCTGGGAAGAGCCCCGGCCCCTTTTCCCAAGTCAGCCCTGCCACAAACAACCCTCAGACCCTGATCTCTGCCATCATCCAGACCAGGTTTTGTCTCTGTTTGTACATTTCTTCCTCATCATGGAATTGCCAGTTAGAAAGGACCTCTAGAAATCATCCAGTCCAATTCCCCCACTAATGCAGGATCATGTGGAGCACATCACCCAGGACTGCATCCAGAATATCTCCAGAGAAGGAGACTCCACAGGCTCCCTGGGCAGCCTGTCCCAGGGCTCTTGTCACCTTCACAGTAAAAAAGATTTTCCTCATATTTAAATGGAACTTCCCATGTTCCAGCTTGTGCCTCTTGCCCCTCATCTGTCACTGGGAACTACTGAACAGAGTCTGGCTCCATCGTCCTTGCACCCACCCTTTAGATACTTGCAGGCATTGATAAGATCTCCCCTCAGCCTCCTCTTCTCTAGAGTCCCAGCTCTCTCAGCCTTTCCTCATCAGGGAGATGCTCCAATCTCCAAATCATTTTTGTTGCCCTCCCGTGGACTCTCTCCAGTAGTTCTCGGTCTCTCTTGAACTGTGGAGCCCAGAACTGGGCCCAGTTCTCCAGATGTGGCCTCACCAGGGCAGAGGAGAGGGGGAGAATGACCTCTCTCAACCTACTGGCCACAATTCCTTATGCACCCCAGGATTCCATTGATCTTTGTGGCCACAAGGCCAGCACATTGCTGGCTCATGGATCATTTACTATCTACCAGGACTCCCAGATCCTTCTCCTCAGAACTGCTTTCCAGCAGGTCCACCTCTAGCCTGTGTTGGTGCCTGAGGTTCTTCCTCCCCAGGTGCAGGACCCTACACTTGCCCTTGTCAAACCTCATGAGGTTCCTCTCTGCCCAGCTCTCCAGCCTTTCCAGGTCACACTGGATGGCAGCACAGCCCTCTGGAGTGTCACCACCCCTCCCAGTTTGGTGTCAACAGTGAACTTGCTGAGGTCACACACTGTCCCCTCGTTCAGGTCATTGATGAATATGTTGAACAGGACTGGACTGAATATTGAGCCCTGGGGGACACCACTGGCTACAGGCCTCCAACTTGACCCTGCTCCAGTGATCACAACCCTCTGAGTTCTGTCACACACCAGCTCTCCACCCACCTACCTCACTGTCCACTCATTTAGCCCTCATTTCCTGAGTTTCCTCATGAGGATGCTATGGGAGACAGTGTCAAGCCTTGATGAAGGCAGGGTAGATGACATCTGCTGCTCTCCTCTCATCCAGCCAACCAGTTATATCATCATAGAAGGCTCGCAGCTTGGTCAAGCACAATTTACCCTTGGTAAACCTGTGCTGAACACTTCCAATAACTTCCTGTTCTTCAACATGTTTAGAGATTATATCCAAGAGTCGCTTCATCACCTTTTTAGGGACTACTGGCCTGTAGTGCCCTGGATCCTCTACTGGCCTTCCTCCAGTCCTCAGGCACCTCTCCTGTTCTCCATGACCTTTAAAAGATGATGGAGAGTGTCCCAGCAATAACATCTCCAGCTCTCTCAGCACTTGCAGGTGCATCCCATCAGAGCCCGTGGACTTACGGATGTCCAGTTTGGCCAGGTCAGCTCTAACCTGGTCCTCCTCTCATGAGGAAAAGTCTTCCTCTCTCCAGACCTTTCCCCTTGCCTCCAGGGTCTGGGATTAATGAGGGACAGCTTTAGCAGTGAGCACTGAAGCGAAGAAAGCATCAGTAACTCCACCTGCTCTCTGCCTCCCACCACTAGGGTGCCCACCTCAGTCACCAGTGGGCTGACATTGCCCCTGGTCTTCCTTTTTCTGTTGATATCTTTTTCTCCTTAACTGCAGTAGCCAAGTTGAGTTTTGCTTGAGCTTTGGCCCTTCTACTGCAAAGCTTCACTATATCTTGTTCTTCCTCAGAAGTTGCCAAGGCCCTTTCCCAGCGGTCGTAAACTTTCCTTTTGTTCCTGAGCTCCAGCCAAAGCTCTCTGTTCAGCCAGGCTGGTCTTATTTCCTGTCAGCTCATCCCCATGTACCAGTACAGGTTGGGGGCTGACCTGCTGGAGAGCAGTGTAGGAGAAAGGGACCTAGGGTTCCTGGTGGACAGGAGGATGACCATAAGCCAGCAATGTGCCTTTGTAGCCAAGAAGGCCAATGGCATCCTGGGGTACATTAGAAAGGGTGTGGTTAGTAGGTCAAGAGAGGTTCTCCTCCCCTTCTATTCTGCCTTGGTGAGGCCACATCTGGAATATTGTGTTCAGCTCTGGGCCCCTCAATTCCAGAAGGACAGGGAACTGCTTGAAAGAGTCCAGCACAGAGCCACAAAGATGATGGAGTGGAACATCTCCCTGATGAGGAAAGACTGAGGGAGCTGGGTCTGTTGAGCTTGGAGGAGTCTGAGGGGCGAACTCATCAATGTTCACAAATATGTTAAGGGTTAAGTGTCAGGAGATTGGAGCCAGGCTTTTTTCATTGATGTCTAGTGGTAGGACAAAGGGCAATGGGTGCAAACTGGAACATAGGAGGTTCCATGTAAACATCAGAAAAAGCTTCTCTATTGTGAGAGTGACAGAGACCTGGGACAGGTTGCCCAGAGAGGTTGTGGAGCCTCCTTCGCTGGAGACATTCAAAAGCTGCACATGTTCCTGTGTAATGTGCTCTGGGTGATCCTGCTCTTTCAAAGGGGTTGGACTAGATCATCTTTTGAGGTCCCTTCCAACCCCTAAGATTCTGTGATTCTGTAATAGGGTGCAGAGAAGGGCATCTATGCTGATTATGGGTCTGGAGAACAGGTCTTATAAGGAGAGGCTGAAGGAGCTGAGGCTGTTCAGCCTGGAGAAGAGGAGGCTGAGGGGAGACCTCACTGCTCTGTACAACTGCCTGAGAGGAGGTTGTGGTAAGGTGGGTGTTGGCCTCTTCTCCCTCATAATCAGTAATAGGCAAGAGGAAATGGGGTCAAGCTGTGACAGGGGAGGTTCAGGCTGGATAGTAGGAAAAATTTCTTCACAGAAAGAGTGGTGGGGCCTTGGAACAGGCTGCCCAGGGAGGTGGTGGAGGCACCATCCCTGGAGGTGTTCAAAAAACCAGGTAGACGTGATGTTTCAGGAGATGGTTTAGTAGTTAGAGTAGGGGGGATGGTTGGACTTTATAATCTTGAAGGTCTTTTCAAACCTTGATGATTCAATGATTCTGTGAAAGGGATCATCCTGGGGGAAAGGGACCGTCCTGGATGGAAAGGACCATCCATGGGGAACAGGGCTGTTCCTGGAGGAATCAGGCTGTCCCAGGGGGCAGGACATGGCCCTAGAGCAGTGGAGAGTCCCTCATGGCCCCCAGCTCCTCCTCGGAGAGTTGTCCCAGCCTGAGCTGCACCAGCACCTGGTCCAGGTGCCCAATCTCCAGCATGTGGCTCCACACGCGCTGCCACAGGAAAAATGCTGGGAGGTGCATGGTGAGAACCAGGACTCGGCTCAGGGCTCACTGCAGGGACAAGGGCAGGGTCAGCGACAGGGGAGGTGTGTGTGTGTGTGTGTCCCCAGAATAAGTGTGTCCTGCTCCTGGGCACCACTTGAAGCATCTCCTGTTCCACATGTCACTTGTTTCCCTTAGTTATCCAGGGAATTGTCCCACCACAGCAGAACCCTGAGCAGAACATATATACATAAAGGTCGTTCTCTAAAGTGCACATACATATAGGTACATATAGGTATTCATACATAGTTCTCTATACGTAATCCTGCCATCTCAACCATCTGCTCATCCTCACCTTTTCCAATTCCATCCATTCATATGTTGCACTTACTTTCTTTCATTTCCTAAATGTTTGTTTTGCCTCCTTGTTTTCAGAAGGATTTTTGAATACAGTGGCTATACTATTGATGTCTCCTGTGTGGTCTTCTAGTGTGTGGAGAACTGCCCTCCACAAAAGATATGTCTCTCACTGAAATTGACTGCAATAGAGAGACATAATAGATGAAAAAAAAAAAAAAAAAAAAAAAAGGAAGTGTGGTAACACTGCCGGGTTGGGGCTGCAACCGGGACTTAAAAGACAATTAAGGACAGAAACAGCCAGCACCACCTTGCTATGCTTTACAGCTAGGACCCAACTTTTGCAGGAACTACATATAGGGGCTGGGAACTGAGACCATCAAAAGCTATTAACCACCCTACAGTCCTTGTGGGTCGTTATCAGTCATTGCCACTCATTGTTCAGTGCTACTGGAAGAAACTAGAGAGAAGAAAGGAAGACAGAAGAAAGCAGACTAGGAGACCAGATAAAAGGGAGCCTTCTGTGGCTGGGGTATGTGGTTTATTCCTGCTTTTTTTTCTTGTGGAGCCTGTTCACCAAAGAGCTGCTGCATCCTGGGGAAACTCATGCACAGAACTGCCGCTAAGTGCTGAAGTCCACCTGAGGACCCTGCCTATCACTGAAGGAAGAAAGACAACTGCCTTCAACGCATGAGCAAGGAAACCTGAAATCACTAATCCTCCAGGACAGTAGTGGATGGTGGTCTGACTACCAATCCTGAGTTCAGAGGATATAAAAGAGCTGTAAGGCACTGCTCTTGGAGAGCCTAGACAAATGGAGGCCCAACCACTAGTTTATGGAACCAGAGAGCGAAGAGGAGCCTGCCACTGCACCCCACCCTCAGCAGAGCCACACCTGCCACTGCAGCCACACCGATCCTGCCGTCAGACCAAGCCTGCTGTGTTGTACCTGTCACCACAGAGCCAGCTATGTCTGGAACTGTAAGAACATCATCTCTCTCTCTCTCTCTTACCAAATTTCCCACTCAGGTAAAATATAACTTGCCCTCATTCGCATACATCTTGTGTCTACCCAAACAGGATCAGCATTGAGCCCAATAACATAACCTATTATAGTTCTTCCTCCTTTATGTTTCTGCTTGTTCTCAGGTTACAATACAATCTAAATGTGTATAAAGCACCTCACATTCACACAACACAATCCCTTTGTGCATCCAGTATTCCCTGTTTCTCCCTGTTTTGTCCAGTTGCTCTAGTAAACATTAAAAATTTGCCTGTGTGTGTGTGTTTCCGTGTGTGTATCCAGAAAGGAGCTTACCAATTGGTTACATACCAGGAAGCAAGCGGGTCCCTAGCCAGGGATGGACACACCAAAATAATTTATAAAGGCTATCACGAATATTAATTTTGTGTCGGAAAATCATAAAAACGAACAGATAAGGCGGCTTCGACACCAAACCAGGTTCGAACTGTGTCAATTGTCCCCTGTACTCTGCACTCACAGGACTCTACATGGAGTACAGTGTTCAGCTCTGGGGTCAAGTACAAAACCCAGTACAAGACAGTCATGGACCTGTTAGAGCCTGTCCAGAGGAAGGCCACAAAAATCATCAGAGGTCTGGAACACCTTTCCCAAGAAGAAAGGCTGAGAGAGTTGCAGTTGTTTGACCTGGAGAAGAAAAGGGTCTGGGTCTTGCACTTTGGCCACAATCACCCCCTGCAGAGCTACAGACTGGGGAAA
>NW_009952164.1:41272-72012 GCF_000747805.2 Chaetura pelagica
CCAGCAGAGAGGGAACGGGGAGTACTGGTTGACAACTGGTTGGACATGAGCCAGCAGTGTCTCCAGGTGGCCCGGAAGGCCAAGGGCATCCTGGTTTGTATCAGGAATGGTGTGGCCAGCAGGAGCAGGGATGTGATTCTCCCCCTGTGCTCAGCACTGGGGAGGCCTCACCTCGAGTCCTGGGGGCAGTTCTGGGCCCCTGACTGCAAGAAGCAACTTGAGGTGCTGGAGCAGGTCCAGAGGAGACAATGAGGCTGGTGAAGGGACCAGAGTCTTATAGGGAGAGGCTGAGGGAGCTGGGGCTGGAGGAGACTCAGGGGGGACCTTCTCACTCTCTACAACTACCTGAAGGGAGATTGTGCTCAGGTGGGATCTGGGCTCTTTTTCCAGGCAACCAGTGACAGGACAAGAGGGCCTGGCCTGAAGCTGCTCCAGAGGAGGTTTAGGTTGGATATTAGGAAGCACTTCCTCATGGAGAGGGTGATCAGGCATAGGAATGGATTGCCCAGGGAAGTGGTGGAGCCATGGTCTGGCTGATGTGGTGGTGTCAGGTCATAGGCTGGACAGGATGATCTTACAGGTCTTTTCCAGCCTTAGTGATTCTGTGATCTTTAAATGCCCCTTCTAACCCAAACAATTAAATGATTTTATGATTCTATTGAAAATTATGGACATTTTATCCAAGTGTGATCTAGATGTCCTCAACCAGCACAACAGTGCACATGTAGCTAAAACCTGAAAAAGCACCATGCAAGCCCAATTGAGATCTCAGGATAGGTGATCTCCAAGATTCTGTGCTATAAACTCACTTTGGAGCCCTTTATTTGTTCTCTCTGTTGTTTGTAATTTGTTTTTTTTAGTCTGTGCTCTAGGGAACATGTCCCAGATGGCATAAGAGAAAATACATAAGGAAGTTTCCTATCTTCAATCTTTTTAAGCTAGCGAAACTCCTAATCAGATCCCCATAGCAACTCTACACAAAAGATGCAGTTTTCTGTCTGTCAGCTCTGCCCATGAATGAAGCATCAAAGCAGTTCTTCAAAAACTGTGGTTTCACTTTCTGAGTATCACAGTGAATTAGGAAGAATGGAAATCAGAAATACAATTACAGATGGAAAATTATTGACAACTCCTCTCCTGGAACACCAAAGACAAGATATTTGGCTATAGAAGTCCAGCAAGAGCTTCACAGTATGCTATGGTTTCCTTTTACTTTTAATTAGTTTAATTAAATAATATCATATTAGTATGTCTGCATGTTTTAATATATCTCTGCACAAGCTAATCTGTATTATATGTTTTAGAACTAGACATGAAAAATACTTGAAACTCTTTAGAGAAGAATTTCCCAAGTAGTTAAAATTAAGTTTCTTTGAGTAGCAGCTTTTCAGGAGATTAAGAATGCAGTATTTGCAATATGAATTGGGATGTCATAGTCCTGACATAAGCTGTGTAAAATTACTTTTCTAATTCTGTATTGCTTTCTGTGTTTATTGAATAGAAAATAACAATCTCCAAATAAATTCTATCCCATATTTTTCTGTCTTTCTGTAGATATTAGCTAAGATCATGGTATTTTCTCTTTCTTCCATATAAGAAACAGCAATACCTCAATGAGCAATTCTTGACAGTCTCCAAGTGAATGGATAATAGTGACAGATTTAGCTGTAAAAAATCGAAGCATTAGTAGAATTTATCTTATAAATTACACAAGTTAAATTTTACTTTTCTATTAAACAATGAAAAATATCATTCATGTAGTCAAGAAAGCACATTTTTAGCCAAACACTTCATAAATTGAATTAGGAGTGTATGTATGCTACACCTCTTTGTATTACTATTTCTAGCTGAGAAATAAGCAAAGACAACTCAGGACATACCATGCACATGAAGGGATAAGATACTGTATTATTTTTTTCTGAAATCACAAGGTAAAAAAAGGAACATTCAATAAGACAACCCTATATTGTTTTTCCAGTTTTCTGGAATTATAATCTATGATTTTATTGTTTTTGTTTGATAGAGTGATGAGATAGATCACAGACTATTTTTTTCTGTATCTATTTTTTGTGTATCAATGGAGGCTGGACAATCAGTTCATATGAGGATTTCTAAACTGTACACTTCTATAAGAGCCCCGTTATCTCTATGTTGTGTTCAAAATTGTGTTGGAGAAAGAAAATTCCATGCATAGGACAGCCATGGTTATTTAATATCTTACTTATCTCTCTATCACAGGCTATTTATTTTGATCACTGAAGAAAGCATGGTTCCAAATGGAAGCAACAATCAAACATTACTGGCGGAATTCACCCTCTTAGGTCTGCCTGGTGATCCAAAGTTGCAGCAATTCATACTTGCCTTCTTCACCCTTATTTACATGATAACATTACTAGGAAACTTAATTATCTTCTGTCTTATCCACCTGGACCCTCATCTGCATTTGCCAATGTACTACTTCCTCAGGCATTTATCGCTTATAGATATATGTTACCCTTCCAGCACTTTTCTTCCATTGCTCATAAGCCGCCTAGCTCAGAGAAGAACTATCTCATTAACTGGCTGTGCAGTTCAAATGTACATGTTTCTTGTGCTGGCAACTACTGAATGCATCCTCCTGGCAGTCATGGCATACGACCGACATGTGGCCATATGTCTCCCACTCCACTACACAACGACCATGAGCAACAGGAAGTGTGTCATATTAACTTCACTCTCATGGGTAAGTGGCCTGGTACTGCCAATTGCACACACTGTCCTGACATGGAGGCTGCCTTACTGTGGTCCCAGTGTGATTGATCACTTCTTCTGTGAGATGCCTACTATACTGCAGCTGGCGTGTGCAGATACATATCTAATCAAGCTGGTCACTCAAGTGGGATGTCTCTTCACCCTGCTGATGCCTATCACTTTCATTGTTTTCTCCTACATGAACATTTTGGTAGCTATTTTTAAGATAAACTCTGCCAAGGGAAGAGAAAAAGCTTTTTCCACCTGCCTCTCACATTTGATGGTTGTAGTTCTGTTCTATGGAAGTGCCATCTACACATACATGAAACCAAACTCTTTCCATTCGCCTCAGAAGGACAAAATCATCTCCATTGTATACAATATTCTTACCCCAATGTTAAATCCAATTATTTACAGCCTGAGGAACATGGAGGTCAAGAAAGCATTGGTGAGGCTTATTAGAATGGAAGCATGGCCCTAAGCAACACAGGGTATGTCTCATAGAGGTTTTTATGTATACAACTACTATTTAATCACATAGACATGGATTCATAAGTGCATACACTTACTGTGGAGAAATGGCCATCTGAACTGCTCATGCTGGACTGCCTTTACAGTTATTAGGGAAAGCCAGCACAAGCACTATGAAATTCAAAACATTAAATGAGGCGTCTGAAGTAATTAAATAAACTTTACTCTAAAATTGCCTGTTTTCTCCAATGTCATATACCAATGTCTAAACCACATATTTCTAAAGTTACATGATTTTTTTCTCCTGAAATCCCATGTTTTAAGAATAAGTGGGGTAATGTTACTAGAACATAAGTGCATTATTATCATTCTATCTCTTTGCCTTAGGACAATGTCTAAAAAAAAAGACTAAGTGAAATAGGCTAAGATAAGGTTCACTGGGAGATGGCAACTGTGTGTGCCATTCTTTTCACAGGTTTGGGGACCTTAAAGATCATCTAGTTCCAACAATGCTGCCATGGGCAAGGACACCTTTGATGTCACAGTTTGGCTCAGGATCAGCAATAAAACCAGTGACAACAATGCTCTCAATCCCCTCCCCCTCCCAGGTAGGGAAGGAGAGAGATAAGAAGAAGAGAGATTTTTTGGATTGAAAAGTAAGCTAGACAGCTTTAATTATATACTAATGATAAAAGAAAATATGTACAAGATATACAAATATGTTCAAGAATGTTCAAATCCTCTTGCCTCCGCCTACCCCCAGAAGCTCTCCTGGCACCTCCTGAGCTGTGAGCAGCCCCAAAATGTCCCAGAGCTGCTGGAGAGAGGGCAGAGCAGACAGGAGCTGAGGGGAGAGTGAGGAGGGGCAGGGATGCAGGGGCCTGGAGATCAACGGGGATGGATGGATGGAGTCCTCCCTGGACACTGGTCATGGACAGGAGAGAAGGGAAGAAGCAGGAAGGAAGTTGCTTTCTGTGATTTCTGACCTTACACAGAGCTTACATACATATATGGAATGGAATACTTTGGTCAATTTTGCTGTCTGTCTAGTCTAACCCCACCCTACAGAGGTTGTAGATACGACTCTTCTGTTCCTTTAGCGTCTGAGCAACAGGTTCAACAAGTAGAGCAAAGTGACTTTTCATAATTTTTTATAATAATACCATTCAACCTGAAATTCACACCAGACCCATAATGTAATGTTAAAGCACTACACTGAAATCCCTACACCTAAACCCTTTAGTCATAAACCATTGACAAAGTCTGGGCCTAGGTTTGATTCTAGCCATACCCAGACTCCTCTCTGAGAAGTTTAGAAAGCAAGGGACTCCACTTTGATCATTGTGACTCAACAGAAGAGCTTTCCTCATTCTTTCCACTGTTCTTCATTCCTTCCACTGATCCCTGAGCAAATCACTACAATCCAATTCCAACCCCTGCATGTTCCTTTCACATGGTATTAGAGTGAACCTTTCCACGGAATTCTGTTGAGTCACACTTTTATAAATCTATATTAAAAATAATTAAATTTAAAAATAATTACATTTTTATATATCTATGTTAAAATATATATTTTTTTTTAATTTAGATTTTCCTAATATTTTTGTTGGTGATTCTTTAAGCAACCTTAAGGCCCTCTTTTCTCATCTGTGATAAGCTGGCAAATTCAGACAGTATTTTAGATATCTAAATCCAAGTGAGATGAATTCCACTTTGTTTGATTCTGTTTCATACAAAGCAGCTGGTATCTAAGTACCCTCATTAAGTTTGGAAATCACAAATTTGTCTCATAAATCTCAATTAGAGTAAAATTCATCTGTAAGTAATGAACAGTGTTAAACTCTCTACTAGGTCAAAGGATTATCATTATTTGTTTCAGAGGAAGGAAGATATCTCTGCTCCATTTCAGTCCACTTCACACAACAGAAAAAAAAATAACAAACAACTGAACTATATTAATTTATTTATTTTGTTATGTTTGTTTGTATGTATGTTTTGTATGTATGTTTGTTTATTCAGAGGGTTAGTTTATTTTAACTTTAATCTTCTTCATTGGCTCAGTTTCCATAGTTGTTTGACAATTTCTGCTTGTCAGAATGACTGTTTCCAATTGGTAAAATAGCAATTTTTCCATTATGCCTTAGACTTCAATTAAGTTCATGTGATAAGCAGTTAATACTAAATAATTTAGCAATCAGACAACACCAACTAACTTGTAGTACAAAATGTGTACTGTAAATTAAATATGAATCTACAATTATTTTTCCAAATTTCTTAGGTAAATGAGAATATAGTCAAATGTTAACAATGCCAATTTTTTCACAGTTTTGAAAATCATAGAATGGCATGAATATATCTATATAGAAAGCATGGAAAAAACATAATATTCTGATATTATTATACATATTCTCAGATCAAGTAACAACAACAACAAAGAATGTGAGCCATCAGAATATTTTTAGATGGAGGAAAAGTTCTTCACAGACATAACTGTCTAAATCACTCATCTGGGCTATCTCTGAAGTGCTTGTTGGAAAAAAAACCTCTCTTTTGTAATCATGTATTTTATTCCAACAAAAGTATATAAAGATGACTCTATCTATAGCTTTACCACCACTTCATTCCCGAGTTGTGATTCCCAAGTATGATCTCAAGTCACTGCACCTACTTGTATTCATATCTGGACAACCTTTTGGAGTAATCTAAACATTTCCAGATCTAGGGATTACATATTTAAAATCTCCCTCCTTTTATTGATGAAAGTGTGTTGGCTTGGTTTCTATTACACTAGAAGGAATTTCAGGCCTATTCCAGCAGGGTGTGATACCCTCAAATATCAAATATATACATGTAGTACATCCTACTCATATAATGCTGTAAGAAATAATATACTGACTACATGAAACATAATTCTGTCATTTTTTCAGGCAACTTGAGGTGGGAGAAAGAAAAGTAGTAATAAGGAAGGACTTTTCCTCAGATCTTCATGGCATCACAGAAGTTTAAGAGATCTAGATAAAATGCCATACAGAATTATCCTAGACATTTCATTCTGAGGGGGATTGGTCTTAAGCAAAGTGAATTTAAAACCCTCTGCACCCCTTGGCCCATTTTTTGGGAACCAATCCCTTTAGCATTGTAGAACTAGCTGATAATGAGCAGAATGAATGACCTATGAAGATGTCAGTATCAATGCTGACACATAAGAAGATACATGATTAATTCTTAACTAGACAGCTGAGGTAAGCTTCTGAATATAGGAAAATCAGTAGTCAGGGTTGGGATTCATCTCATCTAGGACTAACTACCTAACAATTATCTCTATTTGAGCTAATTGTACAAGATTGCTTTGTAATGGATCAATCCTTTCTAGAGCATAATTCAAGTAATTTGTGTCGTAACTGCTTTATTTGGGATAGGATAAATCCTACCCAATGCTGATTCCTCTCCTCCGTTTAAGTTAACTAGCTTACACAGGTACAACCCCAAAACTGGTCTTTACATGTGGGATACGGAGTATTTTCCTTGTCATACCTGCTGTGTCAGGAAAGACCAATGGAGTGTGAAGTCCCAAAAGACTCACTCTCTGCTGAATCCCAGAATCAGAGAATCCTAGGGGTTGGAAGGGACCTCCAAAGATCATCCAGCCCAACCCCCTGCCAGAGCAGCATCACCTAGAGCACATCACACAGGTGAGCACATCAAATGTGTCCAGCTTTGAATGTCTCTGGAGGAGACTCCACAACCTCTCAGCCTGTTCCAGTGCTCTGTCATTCTCACAGTAAAGAAGTTTTTTTCTGATCTTTACAATAACATAGGCCTTTTTGTTATATACCTCACATTGTTTAGAAGAGAAACTTTTGAGATTTGTTTAATGAGTGGCTGTGAAATTGCTGTTCAGCAATTTCATCAGCAGTTTTAGTAACAAATGAAAAAATAATTAATTAAAATCAGGAATGCTGCTTATTTGCTTAATCTATTTCTGGCTACTGGAAGATTACCAGACCTTCTCTTTTTTTATGGTTGGGGTGGGGCTTTTTTTAAGCTCAATGACAAATACTATTGCCAGGCTAAGGAAGAGAGAAGAAATAATTTTTTTCTGTGATAGGTTCCTTTGGAAGAAAAAAACAAATGCACTGATGATGTCTGCAAGAAAGGGAAGAAATAATAAACAGATATAGTGGCACAGTCTTCAAGTAGTCCATTCAACAGTGGTACAAAGACACAAATTTGTAAGTGAAATAGAAGTATTTACTAATTTAGTGTTTCTTATCAGAAATATTAATAATACTTTATTGAAGTCTGCTGAGTAGCATATTGGTTAATAAAGCTAGTAAGAAAAAAAAAAATCATGGAAAAGACTGGGTTTTTTCATTATTTTTAGTGAGAAGCCACACAGTAAATCTGACTTTTTGGGGGGGGCGGGGAAAGTGACACAGTATCTTTCAGCTGAAGATATTTTTTTGTCAGCTTTCCTTCCCTTTCAAAATATAATGACTCATTTAAATAACTTTATGAAAAAGGACCTAACATCCTACCTGTAACCTACAGTTACAGAAGATGCTATTACAAGCCTCTATAGAGAGGCACTCAAGAACTAAATGCAATGTTAATGCTAATATAGCAGACTAAAAGAGTAGAGAGTTTAGAAACCTTTTATCAATAAATGATTCATGGAATTACATGCATTATTTATTTATTTAACATGAAATTTTTACTTTAGAACCTTTCCCATCTAAGTTTGGGAAACCCAACCCTGGCTTTCTTATAGTTAATAGAGAAAATCAGGAAAGAACCTCAAGGTTGTTCAGCCAGATGCATAGTATGAAATCTGAATTTCACTTTGCTTGTATCTTTTTCTTCATTGATTAGACAACAGTGATGTGATTCAGCTGTCACATTAACTTAATTTTTGTGTCTACATGTAGAAGTATGAGATTGGAGTTAAGATTCAGTTGCCTAAGTGTAGGTGTCTAATACCCCTTGAGATATGCTAGACGATATCTTCCAAATACTGTCACAGGACATGTTCTGTCAACTGATGAAGCACATATTGGATAGCCTAGGCTATCTCAAACAACAGTAAGTAGCTATATTTAGACAAATGAATCAGCCTGTAAGTCTCAGAACTTCTACTGTTAATGAACAGGATTACATTGGTAATCACAAGAAAGTCAAGATACAAATTTAATGTAACAAAATGGACTTGAACAAGTTGTCTGCTTTTGAGATACCCAGAAATACTCTGCTCAACCTCCAGTTTTCATTTCAGAAGGGCAGAAGTCCCCTGAAGATCCTGTTATATCTACTTGAAATGAATTTACAATTCCAGTAGCACATGGTATCTTAACTGGTAGTAGGCAGCTATTTATGGGCGAGTCAGTTCCTCAACATGTGATTCAATGGCTTGAAACAAGACAGCTCTTAGCTATACCTCCTGGCCACCAGCTGCTACTCAAGAAAGGCACAGGGCTACTGTAAATCTTCTGTTATATCTTTCATACCCATTTGGACAGCTCAGATATCCTGGGAGTTTTTAAGTGGTGCTTCACATCTATGTGTATCTAACTGAATCTTGACCTTATCATAAAAAAGAGGACTTCAACACTCATTAGTTATAAAGGCTTGCAACCAGCTTATGCAATAATATATTATGTATTATATAAGTATATTATATATGCTTATACTGGAATATATTATAGAAAATGGGAATAAGATGGGAAATGTATCTGTTATTTGAAAATATGAAACAATGTAGGAAGTTTTCAAATTGGATTTTGGATTAAGACCACAATTTCTAGACACATGGACTATGGAGGAGAAAAGCTTTACTTATGCTTATTATTTTGTTTATGTTTAAGTTACACCTTGAGTTCTGACCTTTATTAAAGTTTCAACTTCATAAAATAATACTCCTTTGATTATGATCATGTAAATACTGATAGTGATGGTGATCATATCTTGTTATGTTAAGAAGTATTTATGGTTAGTGGTTTTCTGGCAACTCTTCACATAGTCACAAACAAGTTCATTGTAAAAATTAGAATATTACTAGACATAATAACAGATAATTCCTTCTAGAAGGTCAAGGAGAAGTTATACGTGTCACTGAGAAAATTCAGAATTATTGTTATTTGTTCTAAATAATATGTCTTTGAATGTTTTAATAGTCAATAAAACTAGTATTTACAGCAATATCAACACTAATATTAATTTGACTGCAGTGTGAAAGAAATTTAAAACAACTGTAGAATGAGAGAGGGAGAAAGATATTCTAGTACATTGCAATCACTAATAATAAGAAGAAGACACATTTATGTAATTGTCTTTACAGAGGTAGATGGAAGACATAGAGAGCATTCACAGCCCGGTCAAAGAGTTTGTCCTTGGATTTCCTGTTGCTCCTCAACTGCAGAGTCTCTTCTTTGCAATATTTCTCATTACATATGTCTTAGTTTTAGCAGAAAATATTTTCATCATCCTGACTGTCTGGACAAACTATAAGGTCCACTCCCCCATGTATTTCTTTCTGAGTAATTTATCCTTCCCAGAGATCTGGTATGTGACAGTCACACTCCTCAAAACAATGCTGAGCTTCGTGTCAGTGACAAAGCAAATATCCTTCATGGGATGCATGACACAGCTGTACTTCTTCCTCAGCCCGGGCAACACTGAATGCCTCCTCCTGGCTGCCATGGCATATGATCACTATGTTGCCATTTGCAAGCCTTGCCATTACTCTACTATCATGAGACACTGTGTCTTCCTTACTATGGGATCTTGTTTGATTGGTTTCTCAATTGTTGGATGCGAAGTGTTTTTTATCTCTCAGCTAACATACTGTGGACCAAATATAATCAGCCATTTCTTCTGTGATGTTTCTCCTCTCTTGAATTCAGCCTGCACAGATATGGAAAGAGCTGCTCTTACAGATTTTGTAGCTGCCTTATTTATTCTCCTGATGCCTCTCTCCATAGTAATCCTATCCTAAACCTATATAATCTTCACTGTCCTTCACATCTCATCTGTACAAGGTTGCCAAAAAGCTTTCTCCACCTGTGCCTCCTGCCTTATAGTGGTCATTGTCATCTATGTGAGGCCAAAACCACTTCCACTTCATGACACAAACAAAATCATGTCTGCTCTCTATGCTATTGTTATTCCTCCCTTCAATCCTATCATTTACTCTCTGAGGAACCAAGAAATCAAGGATGGACTAAAAAAGATCTTCAGAAAAATGTTTCCTTGCAGAAAAAATTTACAAGTTTAATGGCAGAAGAGATTGTATCACTTAGAAAACCATACAGAAATAACTGGATTTTATTATTAAATCTCTTCATGAAAGCTCTGGTTTGTGCTTCAGAAGCTGAAGCAAGACCATTCAAATATTTTTTTTCTTGGAATCTGGGAACGGCTTGAGGAGGAGCAATGGAAGGAGGTCAACAGACTGTATGATATCAGAGGTGATGATAAACTTGAATTACAGGATCTTCTGCAGAAAGAAAAGCATGAACTCCCAACTGTACAGAAGGCGAGTGAGCCATCCTGATCCCATACCAGGCTGGGTAATGGAAGCTTGGGTAATGGAAGCACTATAAGAGTAAAGACCGGAAGCTTGTAACCTCTGGCAAGAAAAGCAAGGCTCTTCTTCTCCCTGTAGATCTGCAGCTACAGAATGGTTTCAATGTTCTTGAAATAGATAGGTGGCTGAATGCTTTATCCAAACAAGCATCAGTGCCATCTGAACCTGAACCACACAGCAGTGCTGCAAGGATGTGGCAAGTCACAGTGATAGGCTGAGTTCCCTCTGTGAGACATAAAGACCTGACCTGTGAGCCTGAGGGGTATGCAGAAAGATTTACCTGCTTGCTAGTGGTTCACTTCAGAGGATGATTTGGGGAGATTGCTGTGGTGAGTTAACCTTGGCTGGTGGCCACGTGTCCACCAAACAACTCTCTCATTGTCCCTCCTTATAAAGACAGAAGCAGAAAATAAGATAAAAATCTTATGGGTTCAGATAAAGAACAGAGAGATCATTTGCCAGTTACCCTCATGGGCAAAAAAGACTCAATTGAGGGAAAATTAATTTATTACCGAGTACAAATAGAACAGAATGGTGAAGGGGAAAAAATAAAGAAAAAAAAAAAAGACAAAACTAAAACCGCCTTCCCTCTACACCCTCTACCCAAGCTCAACTACACTTCTTAATTTCTTACTCTTCTACCTCCTACCTTCCACATACTGCAGTGGGATGGAGAATGGAGTTGCAGTCAGTTCATAATATTGAGCCACTCCTTCCTCATACTTTTCGTCTGCTCTAGTATGAGGTCTCTCCCAGGGATACATTTTTTCATGAACTTTATGAGTCTTCTGCACACTCTAAAGTCTATCAGGCACAGACTGCTCCAACATGGCTCCCCCGCTGGCTTCCAGTTCCTGCCAGGACCTGTCTCCAGCACAGGCTCTCCATGGGCTGCAGCTTCCTTCAAGCTATCTGCACCAGGCTGCAGTGTAGTTATCTCCTTCAACATGATCCTCCATGAGTCACAGACAGACAACATGCTTCACTGTGGTCTTCTCCATGCTGATGGGGAATCTCCATCTTAGTGCATGGAGCACCTCCTCCTCCTTGTTCTATACTCATTTTGGTGTCTGCAGGGCTGTTTCTCTCACATTTTTCTCACTCCTTCAAATCTGCCACTGTTTTTAGCCTTTCTTAAATATGTTATCACAGAGGTGCCACCAGCTTCTCTGACTGGCTGTTTCAGGCAGCAGTGAGTCTGTTTTGGAGCTGGCTGAAACTGTCTCTGATATGGGGACAGTCTCTGGTTTCTTCTCAAAAAGACCACCCTTCAGGCCCCGTCATTACTAAAACCTTGCCATGTAAACTAAATACAACTGCCAAGCTTGCCGAGGCATTCCAGTCTCAACAACTCTATGATGCTATGATTCTGCATACTCAGATATGCTCCTCTCTTTAAGTGAAATAAAAATTTATTTTAAAATTATTTTAATTAAAAATTCATCTTTATTTTTACTATTTGACAACATTTAACTCTTAAATATTGTAGGTGGGAATTCTGTTCTCCTTGCTAGGTGGCCTATAATGCCTAGACTTCGTACTGTTCATCACTCATCCTTTTTAGAATGGTCAGACTCTGCCTGCATTGCATTACATGAGTTACAGACTCATCATCAATCAATTCCACAAGCTTGTAACTACTCAATGATGTATGTCTCAAGAAGACAGCTACATGCCATGCACATCACTTGTCTCCTCCACAATTCTAATTTGACCATTTTAGTTTTCACTGTGTACATATTAATGTTCATTTCCTATTCTGCTTTTAAATGTCAAGGGGAACCTTCAAGGTGTACGCCTTCCACAGAGAGTGAAGCTGCTCTGCTTTATCAATACAGGTGGTCACAGAGGTTCATGCATTTAAAATCCTCATGTTCTCCCTGTCCTAGGACTAAGGAAGATCATAGAACATAAAATGTATAAAGTCTTATGGTTCTGTTTTTAACCTCACATGGCCCATCTGAACCTGAGACAGTCTGTTAGAAAGCTCAGTTCCTCTGAGCTCCCTCACCAGCACTAGAGAAATCACCCTAAATCTCTGACTGTGAAATCAAGTCAAACACATGATATAAACAGAATAACAGGTTTACTGTCCTGCACCAAGCTCTTATGATTAAGTACAGGGCTGCTCAGCGCAGACCCCAAAACAGCCCTAATGATATTGTTTGCTACCCCTCATAAGAACTTTTTCTCCCTTCCTCCAAAAAACCCGAGTAATCCTTATTTTATTTTTTTCATGTTTGCTTTGGTTTTGCTGATTTTCGCAATCTTAACGGTGACTACATCCTTAGTATGTGACACCTCATAAGCCAGCAGCCCTCTCTCAGTGTATTTTAGTATCTTTCACCTTACAGAGGTTTCCCATACTCTCCTTTCACTGCCTTAGAGTCATGTATCTTTCCCCATTTTGTTGTCTGGACTTAACTAAGCACTCAAAAAGAAACAACAGGCTTTTAAAACTTAAGTGACAGACCTTGTTGCAAAATATATTTCATGTATGAGCTTTTTTTAATAGAAAAAGTATTTAAAATCTGCATTAAATAGAAGTGCAACGTGTTTATAAACAGCTCCATTCACTTTATGAGACAAAATCTTTGCAGGACTTACTCTTTCCTGGTGTTGATTTGACCAATCTGGCCAACAGGTTTCAGTTTCTGCCTTTCTTCATAGGAAGTCTTTCTGCCCCCCAGTATCAGAAGCTAGACTGTATTTTTACTACTGGCTGTTCTCTGCATTTTCAAAATCTTTGTGATGCTGCAAGTTCTCAGTTTGTTTTCTGTTTTATGTGTCCATCTTTTTCTTTCTGCTCTATGGGTCATTTAGCTGTATGGAAAATTCTCTTTACTGATTTCACTTGAGTTCCATGTCAGGACAAATTGTCCTCAACACATTGGCTGTCAGACAGCTTTTCCTAAACTGGACAGTCCTTACTTAAATAAACACAACCTAATTAACAAAAATTAAGCAAAGAAAAGAAACATAATTTATTATCTCAAAACCAAATAATAACCACATCAGCAATGGTGCTAAAATGAAGTTATTTCATCTTTTACCTCAACTTTTGCTGTTTGCTTTGAATACCCACACTTTGTTTACAGTCACTAAGGCAACTCAGACAAGATAACTTCCTCTGAGAGGTGAAATGAAATTTTATCCATAGCTGCTCAGCTGCCCATTTCCTTCAGCCTATCTCCCACAGAGGAGACCTGTGGGATATGGCTATCTGAGAACTGGGGTGTAATTTTTCTAATCACAGTGTGATATAAACACATCAGCAGAGGTATCTAGTTGAGATGCCCAACCTCAACTCCTTGAATTGAGCGGAATCAAGGTTAAAATTTTTAAATTATTAAAAAACATTTAAAGACATTTTCTAAAAGCAATGTTAAACAAATGCAATTAAAAAAACATCAAAACACAGTTTTGAAAAGTTATGTTCAGGACTCCTACCTGAAATGAGCTGTTTGTAATACATGTGATTGAGCTACCTTATGATTATTTTTTTGTTTCTCAACTTTGATTGAGTTGCTTTTATCTCGTTGTGAGATTAAAAAAAAACAAAACAGTTGCAGATATTTCTGATGCCTGAGAACAATGAAGGTGTCAGATTAATCTGCTAGCATGTGTTACAAATGGAGTCACTCATGCACTTGAACTCCCCTATAGATAGTTTCCCTGCAAAAAGCAGAACAAGGTGAGCTTCTAGACCCACCTGCTCACTGAGGTTCTGCTCATGCTGCTGAATGAGTGCCATCTGCTGATCTGTGTTCAGTTGTCCTGATGGAGTCAGTGGTGTAGAAGTGTCCATCAGCCAGTTGGTGCCATCGAGTTGGAGGTGTCAATTGCCCCTTTCTGTGTTCCATCTGCTCGTCACACCACTTTTATGGCAACCCAGAATACAGTTTGCCTTATGTACAATAAGAGTGACTGCTGCTTGTTACTCAGTTTGGTATCCATCATAACTCAGAGGTCTTTTTATCAATGGATTGTCAGCCCAACTGAAGTATGTGGGTTTTTTGACCTAGGTACAGAACACTATATTTTCCTTTCTAAAAATTCTGTATTTCCATTTGAGGTTCCCTTTGCCCCAATCCTGCACATATATTACATGCTTTACAGCATAATTTTTGTTTCCAACTGCCACTGATTTGAATTCATACAGAATACCACTAGACAGCAAATGTACTTACCTGACCGAGGGCTTTCACTGTACCTTAGATGACAGAGCAGGATTAGTCTCCTTTAAATGACCTACAGAGTAGATGCAGATACATGTAGCATGCACGTTTATGTGTGTGCTGAGGTTTTGGTTGCAATTGTATTAGCACAATCAACTCAGTACAATGAAGAGTGTCCAAACAGCTATCCAGCTGAGCAAATAAATTAACTGCCTATTGAAAATGCTTTCTGGACTCCTTTGTCTCTATTGTTTGGGACTCCTTTAAGTGAAAGCCAGTAAGAATTGGGAACATCCCAAATGGCACTAGACTACTATGTTTAGGTAGCTGAGCTCAGTCTTAAATAAGTGTTTAAACTGGGAGAAAATCCTATACATGACATAAACCTAAATGTAAATGTATGTTAAAAAAGCTCCATTTTGAAGCTGAGGTTTTAGTTCACAATTATTGTACATGACTGTGAGTACTTAAATCAGCCATGCAGCCTATGTCAGTTATTAATTGAAATAAGTAAAATTTTGAGGAAAAGCCAAATTTGGAGAGAAAAATCACATAAAAGAGAACATAAGGGACATGCAGAATAAAAATGGGGCCTAGATAACAGTGAAAAAGTAAGAATTAGACAAAACCAGATTCCAATTAGAAAAAAACACTCCCCAATAGTCACCAGCCAAGCCTTGAGACAGGCCTGCAGGACAGATGGAAGGGATGGTAAGGAGCACTGTGCACAGCTTGGCTTGGTTCCCCCCAGTGCTCAAAGCAGTGAGTAATCGAAAGCACCGTATTAATATATTAATGAGCTATGAGCATACTAGAGTACCCACCCATAGGCTAGAGAGACCCCTGCTAACAACAAGCCCCTTACTCTGAGCATACACAGTGACATTTTTGAGCATTGCCACTTAAAATGGAAGTGAGGAACTAGTGACCAATCATTTGTGCAAATGACAGAATGTTAGAGATAAAGTTCTTTCTCACATTTTTTGTGTATAAAAGTAGTTCTCGTGCTTTGGGAAATTGAGCTTGCTGTGTGGAACACCCCCTGCTCCCTGCTCTGCACAGAACTGGATATTAAAGCAAGTCTCTTGACTCTGTGTGTTGATCAGCTTCTTTCACACCAGGTGATGGACCATGCTCTGGGGACAACAAAGCTACTGAACAGAATTTCCATATACCAGTGTTATCAATGGAGAGAGAGAGGTCAGGCAACTTGAAAAACGGATTCAGTCTATCTAATAGAGGTATTTCACACTGATGAAGGGATAATTTCCACATAATTTTGTACTATACTGTGCTATTCAGGAAATAACATAGCATGGCTATTTATAAACTTGAAGGTTGTAAAAGTAACTCCAGTGCAGGAGGAACTACTTACTTCAAAACTGATTACCAGTTAAGGCTCTGGATTTAGATTTAGGGCACTAAAACCTTTATCTAGTTCAGCATTTGGTAAATGGCTTCCATACCCTGTGCTTTAGGGCTTTTTTGGTTTGGTTATTTTTGTGAGTTTTTTTTCTTTGTCCTATAAAAATCAGCTGTTATTCTTTAATTGTTCAGTGTCTCAGACAAAAAAATGAGATATTTTCAGAGTTTCTGATTTCTACTCTGTATGGAATCACAGAGGAAACAACAGCATCCCTTCTCTTTCTGTGATTGCTTCCACTGGGAGGTTATCTATGATTTCAAGGTCAAATCTCAAGAGAAACTGAAGGTAAATAAAGTGGTTGGTTTGTCTGTGTTAGTATAAATCGTGCAACTAACACAAGTCTACACTTAATCTCTTTTCTATTAATCATATTTTTCAGAATCAACTGAAGAGGTGGATTCCACTCTGAATTCCCACTAGAGAAAGTTAAGAATATTTTTGTTTTTAATAGCACAGGCTCGGACATTCTTATTTTTGAATGACCAATCTGTTAGCTACAAACAAACTAGACCCAGAAGTATAACTTGGAACTATGCTGTGTCTGGGATGCTATGTGTATCATTGTACCTCGATAAGCTTTATGGAGTTGTAAGACTCTTCAGAATTAGCCAGAGAAACCTCTAATGGGGTCCTTCAGATGTATTTGGAGGTTTTAAAATCTGATTGAATATATGCTTGTGGTATTTTGCATTTCCCACACAGTTCATGTGATATAGATGGTATAATTTTGAAAATGTATATATGTAGAAACTAAATTATTGACAATGCAAATGTCTGTCTATAAGGTCATAACATAATATTTTTTTATAATATACTGTACTGTACTATACTATACTGTACTATACTATACATTTCTCTTTACAATACTATCTGACAGTATAGTTCAGCTGGCTTATTTTAGACCTGTATCTTTGATGAGACAAGACTGGTACTGTCTATGTCCATGAAGCATGGGGTTCTTAAGATTTTTTTACAATGAAAAATTCTGAACACAGCAAGAAAGTGCCTGAACTTTTATAGTGTCTTAAGTGGTGGTGTAACATATTGCATTGAATTTAAGCCTGTTAGCTTTTGTTGTACTAATTTGTTGCAGGTGGATAGGGTTCAGCATTCCCCTACATAATGGGTGGGAGGAATGAAACCAGTGTCATGTATTTCATTCTCCTGGGTTTTCACACCACTGCTGAACTGGAGCTTCTCCTCTTCTCTGCGTTACTTCTGGCTTACTTATTAACCATGTTGGAAAACTTCCTTATCATTCTCATTATCCAAACTAACCTCAGTCTGCAGAAACCCATGTATTTCTTCCTGGGAAATCTGTCTTTCTTAGAGATCTGGTATGTTTCTGTCATTGAGCCAAAGATGCTCATAGATCTCCTCTCTCAAGACAAACATATCTCGTTCCAGGGGTGCATGACTCAGTTGTATTTCTTTGTGACTTTTGTTTGTACTGAGTATATTCTGTTAGCTGTTATGGCCTATGATCGCTTCTTGGCCATATGCAAACCTCTCCGATACCCGCTCATCATGAATCGACAGCTCTGTATTCAGCTGACAGCCAGCTGCTGGATGTGTGGTTTGATCACTTCTTCCATCAAGCTGAGCTTTATAGCCTCCCTCTCATTTTGTGATGTACACAAAATCAATCATTATTTCTGTGATATTTCACCCCTACTTAATATCTCCTGCAGTGATTCCTCTTTGGCTGAGCTAGTTGACTTCATCTTAGCTCTGATGGTCATCATGGTGCCTCTGTGTACTGTGGTCACTTCTTACATTTTCATCCTTTTCACCGTGTTGAAGATTCCTTCCTCTCAGGGGAGGCAAAAGGCCTTTTCTACCTGCAGCTCCCACTTGACTGTAGTGGTATTGTTCTACTCCACCACTCTTTTCACTTATGCCCACCCAAAGGTCATGTATGCCTATAGTTCTAACAAGCTGGTATCAGTCTTGTACACAGTAGTCGTGCCACTTCTGAATCCTCTCATATATTGTCTTAGAAACAAAGAAGTCAGGTTTGCCCTGAGGAAGACCTTTATTTGCACAGGACACACCTAAAATATCAACCAAAGGCTCCTGGAGAAGGGGCTTTATTTATGAAGATCAATTGGCAGTGCTCATGAATTGAAGTCAGAAAGTCCAGACCTTAATCCACACCAAAGCGGAACTCTCCTTTTCATGCACCCAGTAACCACATTTATTGAAGTAGACCTTGTTAAATCTAAGTTTGATCAATGTGTATACTGCTGCTTCGTGTTGGGAGGGGTTTTTTGCTTGTGTGTTTTCCCCATATGATTCTATGTTGTGTACCTTTCGTCAGAGTCTTCAGCTGAATGACTGCTCCATTTTCAAAAAGAAGGTTTGGCAATGCTAAAACTGAATACCAGATTTTGTTTGCACTAGATAGATTACTAGGTCCAGAAAACATTGGATAGGATTGCAAAAGGCACATAAAATGCAGACATCAGCATCTAGTTTGTTTCTTTTATTGTCCCTGGCAAGAAATAAGGAGCGGGAAGGGATGAGTCATGTTAACTTTCTTAGATATCTATTTTAGGATAAAATGAAACATCCTCTGAAGGACACATCTTTCCTAATGTTGCAGGAGGGGGAGGATAATGTAAGTAGTTCCTACTGTGGTGTCACTTGGACTCAAGTCTCTCACTCACAACAGGACTCTGTTACCCTAAATAACCTTACTGTACCCAAGGCACACCAAAGAATTCACTCCAAGAAGTTCAGACACAGCTGACAGGATAGATCAAAGTTTCCTTTAAGCTGCATGAGGCTTGGATCCAGCAGTATTCCAGCAGGACCTTAAACTCCAAATCACAGACTACAGTCCAAGTCTTCTTATTGAATATGAAGGAGTCTAAAGACCCAGCTGATGCATCTGAATTAAATACTAATTATCTGTGAGAAAATCTGATTATCAGTCAGAAGCCTCTGAAGGTCAAAAGGTGCCTCTAAAATCCACATCATCCTTAGAATATCACAGTGATTTAAAATGTTTAATACTCTGTAACAAACAACTAATAATAAAAATATTAGAATCTACGAGCTGAACGAACATCTATATTAAATGGAGGTTTGAGTTTATAATTCAGACCATAGTTTCTGACATTCTGTGCTCTGTACTAGCAGACTGCCTTTTCAGATTTTGGCGTTAATGGAACATCTAATTTCCAGGGAGAAAACCTTAAGACCTTGCTGGAAGAACTTGTTCTGTGTATACTGTTGCCGTGTACAAGATGAAGAGCTACAGACATAGTTAGATTATTTTTTTGAGGAATCCATGCTTATTTATCTAAGTTTAATGAGAAATCTAAGGAAACTACCCTAGATTCCTTTACTATTCATGTACACATATTATCACCCCCAAGCTTACATGTTCTATGTCTTTAACTCATACCTTTAATGTACAGATGTTATGAATCATTCTCTAAAGGTGCCTGTTTCTCTCATAGACAGCTTGTAATGCCTAGATCAGGCTTACACATTACTTGTGGTCTAACCCCAGCAGGCAGCTAAGTCACAAACACTCACTTGCTCACTCTCCTCATCAGTGGGATGTAGGAGAGAATTAGAAGAGTGAAAGTGAGAAAATTTGTGGGCAGGCAAGTGTCCAAACATCCCAAAGAAAGCAGGGTTCTAGGATTCACAATGGTTGCTTGGCAAGACAAACACCCTAACTCCAACACTTTGTCCTTCTTTCCCTCAGCTTTTGTTGCTAAGCATGAAGTCATATGGTATGAAATAACCCACTGGTCAGTTGGATTCAGCTGTCCCAGATGTTTCTCCTCCCAACTTCTTGTCCAGCCCCAGACTTCTCACTGCAGCAGTGGTGTGAGAAGCAGAAAAGGCCCTAACACTGTGCAAGTGCTGTTCAGCAATAACTAAAACAGCCCTGTGTTATCAACACTGTTTTCATCACAAAACCAAAACATAGCTCCAGTCAAGCTACTATGAATAAAATTAATCGTATGACAGCCAATATCAGTACAGTGTCACTTTATTCTTATTGCTATATATTAAAATATTTATGGCCTTTGGAAGAAGGGGTAGGAAATTTAGGAGGACTACAAAGATGTTGGTAAGCTATGCAGGGAGAAAATTAGAAGAGCTAGAATTTAATCTAGCTCCTGCAATAAAAGGCAATAGAAATGTTTCTGTAAGTGTATTAGCAAGAAAAGGAGGGCTGAGGAGAATCTCCAACTTTTATTGGATTCAGGGGAAACATAGTAACAAAGGATGAGGAAAAGGCTGAGGGACTTAATGCCTTCTTTGCCTCGGCCTTTAGTAGAAATACCAGGTATTCTCTGGGAATCCAGCACCCTGAGCTAGAACACAGGGACAGGGAGCAGAATGGAGCCTTGTAATCCAAGGGAAAATGGTCAGTGACCTGCTACACCACTTAGTCACAGACAAGTCTATGAGGCCAGATAGGATCTATTCAAGGGTACTGAGGGAACCGGCAAAAATGCTCACCAAGCCACTTTGTGTCATCTATCAGCAGCCATGGCTAACCAGGGAGGTCCCAATTGACTGGAGGTTAGCAAACTCATCTACAGCAAGGGCCAGGAGGAGGAACCAAGGAACTACAGGCCTGTCAGCTTTTCCTTGGTTCTGGGGAAGGTTATGAAGCTGATCATTTTGTGTCACCACACAGCACATGCACAACAACAAGCTGATCAAACTGAGTCAGCATGAGTTTATGAAGGTGATAAGGTTAGGTGATTCTTGACAAACTTGATCTCCTTCTGTGACAAGGTGACCCAATTAGTCAGTGAGGGAAAGGTTGTGGATGTTGTCTACAATGACTTTAAGAAAGCCTTTGACACACATTTCCACAGCATTCTTCTGGAGAAGCTACCAGCTCTTGGCACAGGGAAGTGCATGTTTCACTGGATAAAACACTGTCTGGATGCTGGGTCCAAAGACTTGTGGTGATTGGAGTTAAATCCAGCTGGCAGCTGGTCACAGGTGGTGTTTCCCAGGGTGAGTGTGGGGGCCAGTTCTCTTTAACATCTGTATCAATGATCTGGGGGAAGGGATCGAGTGCACCCTCAGCCAGTTTGCAGATGATACTAAGTTGGGAGGGAGTGTTGATGTGCTTGAGGGCCGGAAGGCTCTACAGCAGGGTCTGGACGGGCTGGATCCATGGACAGGCAACTGTATGAGGTTCAACAAGGCCAAATGCTGGGTCCTAGCAACACTACAGGCTTGGGGAAGAGTGGCTGGAGAGATGCTTGACAGAAAAACACCTGGGAGTATTGATCAACAGCAGCTGAATATGAGCCAGCATGTGCCCAGTTGGTCAAGAAGGCCAATGGCATCTTGGTTTGTATCAGCCATAGTGTGGCCAGCAAGGCTAAGGAAGTGATCACTCCCTTGTACACATCACTAGTTAGGCTGCACCTTGAATGCTGTGTTCAGTCTAGGGCCCCTCACCACAAGGACATAGAGGGGCTGAAGCGTGTCCAGAGAAGGGCAACAAAGCTCGTGAAGAATCTGGACAAGTCTTATGAGGACTGGCTGAGAGAACTTGGGTTGTTTAGTCTGAAGGAGGCTGAGGAGAAACTTTCTCACTCTCTACATCTGAAAGGAGATTGTAGTAAGGTGGGGGCTGGTCTCTTCTCCCAAGTAACAGGTAATAGAACAAGAGGAAATGGCCTCAGGTTGCACCAGGGGAGGTTTAAGTTGAATATTAGGAAAAATTTATTTACTGAAAGGGTAGTCAGACACTGGAACAGGCTGCACAGGGAAGTGGTGGCATTACTTTCCCTGGAGGGATTCAAAAGATGTGGTGCTGTGGGACAATGGTTTAGTGGTGGACTTAGCAGTGCTGGGTTAAGAATTGGACTCAATGATCCTAAAGTTCTTTTCCAACCAAAACAATTCTGATACCATGATTCTATAAAGGTGATTGCTTTGAAATTATGTCAAGAAAACCCTTCAAATACACAGTGAAGAGGATTATCATCAAATTGTTAAGGTTTTTTATATCCACTTATAAAGATGCCGTTAGAAAACCTGAATCAAACAATTAATTACCTATTCAACAGAGGTCCCTAAGTGTTCTTAGAGACAGAGAGAACACAGACAAGCATTATACAAATAGAAACTTTCTGAGAATGTAATTCTCTCCTGGATCTAAAAGTTTGCTTCTGGAAGCTTTCCCAATTAACTCTTTTGTAAATTTAAGGTTAGGTGCCTTCAGAGTACTGTAAATAAATCTCCTTCCATAAGTCATATAAATAAGACTAGAAGACTAATCTTAGCTCCTGAGAACCTTACCATCTCTCTTCCTCTTGCTGTCTGCTGCTGGGATGATGAGTGTCTCTGGTGAGAATGTATGCAGAAGTAAAACAGGCTGTTTGTAGAAAGTATTGATCTATAATGAGTCATAAAATTTAGAAGGCTTCTATATCAAAAAGTAAAAAACTATCTCACGTATATTTATTTAAAACCACCCTCCAAAATTAAGATAATTTAATATAGTCTCCTATAACTTAATTTGATGCTCTTGTGCTCTTTGCTTTCAACAAGAAAATTAGCTTGTTGAAAAATAACAGCATGACCCAGAGTGTCTGAGATACACACACATCAGTTGTGAGGTGCTTTTTTCTTCCTGGAGTCAGTGCTGGAGTCCAAGTCAGTTTTTCTTTAGAGGCTGGACCCTCATTTTTAGCCATCTGAATCACATCTCTAGGTTTTAGGAGGAGAGTACCCTCTGACTCCCAGTAAGAGAAGAGAGCATATTAACGAAAACTTGTTTTTATTTAGGGAAGGGAAGCACGTTGGTTGGGAAAAAGGCAATGATGTCTGTTCTACTTTGGTATTCTGCAAAGAAGCAGAATCTAATGGCTAATTGTGATTTGATTAGGTCCAGAGTGTTTTGCCTCTTGGACAGAAATCTAAATGGGGCAGAAAGAGTTCAATTTAAGAAAGAGTGAAAAAAGTAGGGCTAGAAAACGCACAAGTTGTAGCATTACACTTCATTGTTTGGGTTCTCAGTTTCTGTTCTTTTGCAGGAAAAGACAAATGGCACAAGGAAAAAATCTCATTTGAGGTTCAGATATTGGCTGTGAAGATCTAAGAGGTGGCTGAAGTCATGTGTTAAAAACTAAGTGTTTTAAAATTACTAGGTACACAAGGATTATGATAATGTACCTGATGGAAATTACAACAGAGCAAATAAGATACCAGTAACTGGATATAACTCACCTTTATACACCTATGGCCACCAGCAGTCTTTTCTGGGTTAGCTGTAATCTTAGGGAGAGATCTTTTTCTGCCCAGTTACATGTGAAATAGTTATTTAGACTAAATTTCAAATGAAATGCCTGTTTCTTTGTTGATTGTAAAGTAGACTTTAAAAAGTCTGCATGCAAAGTAAGCATTGCTGCATGCAAAGTATTTCTTTACACCAAAAAGAATATTGGTTCTCTTTGGGTACTTGGTTTTCTGTATATGAATATATTAGAAAAATCTACAGATACTATATGATACTTTAATCTACTTTCCATTGTTTTCCATCCATCTCTCTATTTTTCATATTTCTTATGTTTCATATCTTTTTGTTTATATTATTCCTCTAATTGCTTCTCTAGGGAAAATGTCCAAAGTCCACTACATTCTAATTTTTTATTTGAATGTCATTTGAAAAGAAACATGGAAAACCACACCAAGGTAACCGAGTTCATTTTGGTTGGGTTCAAATCTCATCCAGGATTACAACTCCTCTCTGTTCTCTTCTCAGCAATGTATGTTGTCACTGTGGTGGGAAATGCCTGCATGATCCTCATAATTCAAATGGACTCCAAGCTGCACACTCCCATGTACTTTTTCCTAGAGAACTTGTCCATTCTAGACATCTGCTATTCCTCTGTCATCACTCCAAAGTAGCACTGACATTCTCACAGGGCAGAAGACAGGCTTTACATTCAGTTTGTCCTTTTGTGGGCGCAAAGAAATAAATCACTTCTTCTCTGATGTTCCTGCAGTGATGCGTGCTGCCTGCTCAGACACACTTGTCAATGAAATAGTCATGCTGTCTGTATGTGGATCAATCATCGTGGGCACTGCCTCGGTAGCTTTTCTCTCCTGTGGTTATATAATCCTCACTATTGTCCAAATGCCTTCAGCTGAGAGCAGACACAAGGCTTTCTCCACTTGCTCTTCTCACATGCTGGCTGTCAGCTTGTTCTTTGGGACTGTTTTCTTCATGTATGCTCAGCCTTCAGCTGACAAAAGCAACACCATCTCTATTCTCTATACTATTGTTATTCCCATGCTAAACCCTTTCATCTGTACTCTCCAAAAAAAAGAGGTAAAAGAGTCTCTGACAAAACAGTTTAAAAGGGAAGGCTTTTTTAGTACCTTTACTAAGGGTGAAAATGACCACAGTGTCAAATTCGCTACAGATAGATGTTTAGAATGTAAAACATCTGGGCTTGCTTTCCAGAGCCTTTTGTGATTACACAGTCAATGTCTTAGATGAAGGCAAGGGGTATAAAAGAAGTCCGGGAAAATAAGATCAGATAAAGGTGTGGATTCATTTAGCCAATTTAGACTTTTACAAAGAGCTGTAATATAGAGTCCTTTAATAACCATTCAAAAGGCACAAGCGTTTTAAAGCCATAATTGATCCCACTGTGTATTAGACATCTAAAATAAAACATAAAATACAGGCTCTGGCAGCACCTAGTTTCTATGCATTGAAACCTAGTCAGCTCAGGTGGATACATTCTCACTGTAAATATCCAAAGATAAGTTAGGTGAATCAAAAGGGAAATGAGTTATCTATTTGTCTGGGTTTTGTAATTTTTAAACTATTGTTTCTCAGTTTTATTCACTTCTCTTAGAAAGAAGTGGAACCACTGAAATTTGGGTTCCAGCCAACAAGCACTGATGGGCAATTGAAATATCGTGTCAGAAGAGCTCTCTGGCTAAATAATACTAATAAAAAGTATTACATTGCTGAATTATTTTTCCATGTGTGTGTTCATTCTTGCATAAGGGCTTGTAACAGGACCGGAGCTCCTTCTCTGTGATAGATAAGCTTGTAACAATACAATCTGACATGGTAGAAAGATAATATGTTTAAGTTCAACTTTACAGCTGATTACAGTGGTTTGAAATTCTGGTAAAAAGCGTACTTTTAAAAAAATAATAACTTGAAACTTTTGCATCAATGTCTAAATCATTATCTCTTTATTTATCATGTAAGTACTGTTCTGCCAGAAGACTGCTCAGTGCATACATACATCTTTATCTTACAACATAAGATAAATGCCAGGGCTGACTGGAAAACAGAAATCACCTTTCAGAGAAGCTAATTCTTTAAATTAATTAGTTCATCCTTTCCTATCCAAATAATATAACTTGAAAATAAATGAATCACTATCCATAGTTACCTCTTTTCTCATTTGATATAAAAGGAATACATACCACAAGCTCCAATGCAGATACCCATATTCCCATGCATACAGAGTCATTCTAAACTGATGGAGAAAATATCAAAGGAACACCTCTGAGTAGATCATACACCATCTGTTTCTATGAATGTTTTCTACTGGCCACTACTGTACCTTCGGTGCCCACTAGTTTTCCAAAGGATCCAAACTAGTATCAAACATCTATAAACTGTGTGTTTAAAGACATTTGGATGGAATGCAGCTCCATTTTCAGGTATCTATGTTCAGGTACAATAGAGGTCTCTGCACCTGAAGATCAGTATTTTCTGGCAAACTATTTGGCTCACCCTGCTGTACACAAGCCTCAGCCAGGGGTCATTTGTAGCTACCACTACAGTTGATAGTTAAGAAATATTAAGTGGTATGCATATTTCATGCCATTTGACTTATGTACCAGAAAAGGTCTTGATGTTTTTTTTAGTTCAATAATACAGACAGAGTCTCTACACGCAAATCCTAAATGCTACTTCAGAAATTTAATTTTTTGATGAATCTCAGCCAAATACTAAGATGTGGCTCCAAACTTAACTGTTTACAGTATCTAATCCATTTCAAATCAGAATGCTGTGAAGAAGGATGCTGATGAGGATGTAGTATCTTAGCTAAGGAATATGTATACTGAAATGCCAGAAGAAAAGGGGAAATAAAACCTCTAAGGGGGCTTTGGTGCAGCTAGATGCTGGAATTTAACCAGCTGCATATTACAGTTGTATGAATCAGAGAAGCCTCTTCTCTAAAAAACATTACGTATCAAATAAACTTTTCTGATTATTCCACTGCGACTCAGAAAGCCTTCACTGGTTGCTCTATCAGAAGGCTGCTTGGCAAGGGCAGGTTCCTCCTATGTGATCATGAAACTGTCTGGTGATATATGAGATAAGAAACCAACCTCAGCATTAGGACTCTTTTCATAGTAAATGGAGATAGAGTGTTTCTCTTAAGAGTCAGTCACTTCCATCATCAAATATATTTGGAAACAGTTGTTAGACTCTATAGAACTTTTTTTCTTCAAATATGAAGATATAAACCTTACAATGCAGACGCAAAATTTATTTCAAAACAGACCCTAGATAGAAGTTTCATTGAAAAATTAAACCTCAGAGATTGCCAAGGCCAGGCTAGGCACAGGATTAATCTTGTATTTAGACAGCATTCCAGTGCAAATGCATTACAGCACAATGCCTGCATGTAGCACCATACTTCTTGATTGAGAATAGGAAAGGTACTTCTTCTCCATAGATGGCATGTTGTCCTGGTTTGAACCAGGATGAAGCTGTGAAGGACCAGGTATTTCCTCACACGAACATGAAATGCCCTTTAGGTCAGCAGACATAACTGACTTAAAGATGGCTGCTCCACGTGGCTCTGAACCCTCTCCTGGCTGCCTTCTCTGCCAGAAAACAACAACTCGGAAGCCCTGAGGGGGCAGCTGCTGCGGGAGAGGAGCCGTGGTGGGAAAAGCGGCTGCAAGGGCGGGACAAGGTCCCATCTGATTGGCTGAAAAGCCCGGAAATACGAAACCGGCCTATCAGGAGCAAAGGAAACCTATAAAGAGTCAGCATGGTGCGCTTTTCCCCTCCTTGTCTTCCGGCGCGCTGTTCCGTCAGTCACACTGAAGGTGCCGCTCCTTGCTGCTCGGCGCTTCTGCCAAAGCTGCTCCTGCTGTCGCTCCTACCGCTGCCGCCGCCGCTGCCGCCACTTGCTGCTGCTACCGCCGCTGTTGCCACTTGCTTTGGGGGGTGCCCTACGCCTTGGAGTGCCCGCCAGCCTGAGGGCCCCGGCTGCAGCCCGAGTCCCAGCTCACCTAGTCCCGGCTCTCGCCTGGTTCCGGTTCATTCCAGCCAGACCCGGCTTGACCCAGCTTGTCCCATCGTCACTGCAGCTTTTCCTGCCAGCCTGCCTGCCTTGCCTGCAGCTGCCACCCTCAGGAACCCGTCTGCTGCTGAATACAGTGGTGAGACTGATTCCTGCCACCCCTGGTCCTAACCGGGTTGCAGGGGAAGGCACAATCCTGTCTTATTTGCACTCAAACCGTGACCCTATACGGGACAAGCATCAGGCATATCCCTCCTCCTCCTTCCCTCATAAATAAGTAAATAAGGTGTGCAACTAAGATGCGCCCATATATAAGTATTAAGATATATATAAGTTCTTGTTATTTGATGCTTAAAAGATATTTCACAGCTCATATGTGCTTTAATCACCCTTTTTGAACCTTCTGCCCCAAATTGTTTTGTTTTTCCCCACAATAAACTGTGCATTCGTAAATTCTAATTGAGGATTGGCTGCTGTTATTGGAAATATTACTAAGTACTGAGCAAGTTACTCACTCAAAAAGTCAGTGCCGAAGCCACTGCTCCTCTGTGCGAGGTGAGCGCCACGTGCGGACCTCTCAGCAGATCCTGACAAGCTAAATACACTCCGAAAAGGAGATATAATAGGTCGCGGATCATGACAGAAGGCAATTTTCCTTTTACTGATTTTTTTTTTCTCCTTCAGTAAACTCTCTTTTAACTAGCAGCAAGTGTTCCAGCAAGTGAACTGATAACACTGGAATGTTTTTGTTACTGCTGGGACTCCAAGGTCGTGCCTTTGCCCTGCTGCCTCAGGCAGCACCGGGAGATCTATGAGACCCCTGTAGTGGGTGAATTAGACAGACAGCAAAATTGGCCAGAGATATTCCATCCCATACATCTACCTAAGTTCAGAGATTACAGAAGACAACTTCCTTCCTGCTTCTTCCCTTCTCTCCCATCCATGACTGGTGTCCAGGGAGGACTCCACCTATACATCCAGCCCACTGATCTTCAGGCCCATGCATCCCTGTCCCTCATCACTCCCCTCAGCTCCTGTCTGCTCTGCCCTTTCACTGGAAGCTCTGGGACATTTTGGAGCTGCTCACAGCTCAGGAGATGCTGGGGGAGCTGCTGGGGACAGGAGGAGGCAAGAGGGTTTTGCACATTCCTGATCACATTTGTATATCTTGTACATATTTTCTTTTATCATTAATGTTTAATTAAAGCTGTCTAGTTTAGTTTTCAATACAGAGAGTCTCTCTCCCTCATTCTCTCTCTCCTTCTCTACCTGGGAACCTACCTGCTCTTTGCTCTGCCTGGTGATTTGTCATTGGCACTGCCCCCTCAATCATCATAATCTTTCATTGCTTCATGTCACAGTTTTACTCAGGATCAGCAATTGAACAAGTGACAACAATGCTCTTGATCCCCTCCCACCTAGGTAGGGTGGGTTATCTAACCTGGGTTAGGGTTAAGTTGAACATCAGTTTTAAAAGTGTCCTGGCAGCAAAGCAGATAAACTGTATACTGGTCTGTATATATCGTATCATGGCCAGTAAATCAAGGGAAGTGTTTATTGCGCTCAACTTACCATTTATGAGACTGTACCTATTTTGAGCAAGAGGTTGTACACTTCAGCTCTCCTGAGGTCCCATTATGCTATGAATCTACAGAAGGTAAGGATAGAATTCACAGAGAATCACAGAATCATTTGAGTTGGAAGGAGACCTCTAGAGATTATCTAGTCCAAAGCCCCTGCTAAAGCAGGATCCCCTGGAGCACATTCCACAGGACTGCATCCAGGCGGGTCTTGGTTCCATAACCCCTCTGGGCAGCCTGTTCCAGTGCTTTGTCACCCTCACAGTAAAGAAGTCTTCCTTCATGTTGAAATAGAACTTCTGTGTTCCAGTTTATACTCATTGCCCTTGCTGGGCGCTACTTAGAAGAGCCTGATTCCATCCACCTTACACCTACTCTTTAGATACTTAGCAGCATTAATAAGGTCTCCCCTCAGCCTTCTCTTCTCCAGGCTAAGGAGTCCCAGCTCTCTCAGCCTTTCCTTATCAGGGAGATGCTCCAATCCCCCAGTCATCTTTGTTCCCTTCCCTAAACTCTCTCCAGCAGTTCCCTGTCTCTTTTGAACTGGGGAGCCCAACACTGAACACAGTTCTCCAAATGTGGCCTCACCAGGGCAGAATAAAGGGGGAGGATGACCTCCCTCAACCTACTAGCCACACTCTTCCTTATGGATCCCATGATACCATTGGCCTTCTTGGCCACAAGGGCACAGTGATGACTCATTGTTAACTTATTGTCTACCAGGACTTCCAGATCCTTCTCCTCAGAACTGCTTTCCAGCAGATCAGCCCGTAACCTATACTTGTGCATGTGGTTGTTCCACCTCAGCTGCAGGATCTTACATTTGCTCTTGTTTAAATCTCATTAAGTTCCTCTTTGCCGAGCTCTCCAGCCTGTCTAGGTCATGCTGGATGGCAGCACAGCCCTCCGGTGTTTCCGCCTCCCCTCCCAGTTTGGTATCATCAGCAAACTTGCTGAGGATACATTCTGTTCCCTTATTTAGGTCACTGATGAATCACAGAATCACAGCATCCTAGAGGTTGGAAGGGACCTCGAAAGATCATCTAGTCCAACCCCCCTGCCAGAGCAGGGTGTGGGGAACAGTCCATCTTCTCTCCCCCCACATAAGACTAAACAAAATGCCTTTCAAGTCAGCAAAACAAGAGTGGTGCCTTTTTACTGATTCAGCCAAGGACAGAATGAGCAGGCCTCTTGCTCTACCAGATAGGTCCATAGCAAGAAAACAGCATAGGGATTATGATAACTGGCAGAAAGATAAACAATAGGTTAAAAACTGCCTCTGACAGAGTATGGACCTGGCCAATGCTAATTGGCTAATTTAGACAGTGGTACTTTCTTGAACAGTGATCTCTGATCTATAAAAAGGGGGCAAGATCTGCAGGGCTCTGCTCTCTGCTTGCCCAGGACAAGACCCTGCTGCAGTACCTGAACCCGCCTGGAACGCCAGCCCCGCTGCCCGGAGAAGCGGAAAGGAGGCGG
>NW_009952164.1:72335-90727 GCF_000747805.2 Chaetura pelagica
GGTTTCATAGAATCATAGAATCATAGAATCTTAGGGGCTGGAAGGGACCTCGAGAGATCATCTAGTCCAACCCCCCTGCCAGAGCAGGGTCACCTAGAGTACATCACACAGGAACTCATCCAGGTGGGTTTTGAATGTCTCCAGTGAGGGAGACTCCACAACCTCCCTGGGCAGTCTGTTCCAGTGCTCTGTCACTCTTACAGTAAAAAAATTTTTTCGGATATTCACCTTGAACCTCCTATGCTCCAATTTACACCCATTACCCCTTGTCCTATCACTGGTCATCACTGAGAAAAGCCTAACTCCATCCCCCTGACACTCACCCCTTACATATTTGTAAACATTGATGAGGTCACCCCTCAGTCTCCTTTTCTCCAAGCTAAAGAGACCCAGCTCCCTCAGTCTTTTCTCATCAGGGAGATGTTCCACTCCCTTAATCATCTTTGTGTCTCTGTGCTGGACTCTTTCAAGGAGTTCCCTGTCCTTCTTGAACTGAGGGGCCCAGAACTGGACACAATATTCCAGATGCAGCCTCACCAAGGCAAAATAGAGGGGGAGGAGAACCTCTCTTGACCTACTAACCACACCCTTTCTAATGCACTCCAGCATGCCATTGGCCAGTTCTCCATGTACCTTACTGTTCGCTCATCCAACCCACAGATCCTGAGTTTCTTAGTAAGGATATTATAGGAGATAGTGTCAAAAGCCTTGCTGAAGTCAAGGTAGATGACGACTGCTGCTCTCCCCTCATCCAGCTAACCAGTTATGACATCATAGAAGGCCAACAGATTGGTCAAGTATGATTTACTCTTGGTAAATCCATGTGGACCACTCCCAATAACTTTCTGTTCTTCCACATTTAGAGATGACATCCAAAACGATTCGCTCCATCACCTTCCCAGGGACAGAGGTGAGACCAACCAGCCTGTAGTTTCCTGGGTCCTCCATCTTGCCCTTTTTGAAGACTGGAGTGATACTGGCCTTCCTCCAGTCTTCAGGCACCTTTCCTATTCCCCATGACCTTTCAAAGATGATGGAGAGTGGGCCAGCAATAACATCTGCCAGATCTCTCACCATTTGAGGGTGCATCTCATCAAGGGTCCATGGATGTCCAGTTTGGCCAAGTGGTCTCTAAGCCAGTCCTCCTCTACTGAGGGCAAGTCTTCCTCTCTCCAGACCTTTCCCCTTACCTCCAGGGTCTGAGATTCATGAAGGACAGCTTTAACTTATATGTATTGACATTTTAGGTGTCCCAGAGCATCATACCTGACTTCCTGTGCCCACTAAGGAAAAGTAATTTAAAATAATTAAAAATAATTTAACATATGTCTTGTGCAGAAGTTACCAAACATGCTAAGACACACAAAATATTACTGTATGCCCTTGCTTAGACATCCTGCTTGCTCCTTTAGTATATACCAGGCAGTTTCTCTTCTGAAGTCACTGAATACAGCCCACAGATTCTAAGAAGTAGTCAATCTCATTGCAATGCACCCACTCAAAACAGAACAAATAAAGGAAATCTTAGATTACTAGGTCATGTAACTATATAAACAGATGAGTTAAATCCTGTAAGTATAAACTAGTGTTTTCTCCTTGGCACATATTTTGTGTGGATCTGATTTGTTTATTAGTTCTCAAAGTAAAGGCTCTGGTTTTGCAGCTTCGGTCTAGTTGAAAAAATGAGAGCAACGTCATTGACCACAGGAGGAATGTTTTTTTTAGCTCTCACGTTGGAGAATAAGGAGCAACTCAACACATGGAACTCAAATTGGTCCCTAAAGAGGGAGAGGTTCATTTTTCCTATGCACATAAGAGGAAAGAGGGCTCTCATAGTCTTCTCTAATTCTTGATCTCTAACTTCCATAGAAAACTATTTCTATTTGGTTTATACGCAAATTTTTTTTTCTGCGCAAATTCCTGTTTTCATGCTTTGAAATACATTTTTCCAATGACATTTCTTTTCATTTCATCTGTTATTTAGAACTAGCATCAAGAAAAAAACCAAAACAACGAGACCTGTATGTTCATCTTCATCCTTTACTCTCAAGTAAGTAGTGTTTTGTGTTTTAGCAATTAAGTTAATGCACATTTATTCTAGAAATGGCTTTTCCCACTGCCTGTTCTTCCTTTCTCCTTTCCTTACCTCCTTCCCACTTTTTATTTTTTGACATTTTTATCATCTGCCTTCTTTCCTCCTTATTCCTCAGAGTTAGGTACTATGAGATTAATTTTCCCATACCTCCATCAATAAAAGCAGCAATACAATTCACTTTGAATACAATTCACCTGAATTATTTAAAAGCCTACCTTATGTGCTTCATACTATAGAGAAGGAATAATCTGTAGAATTCCTTGATTAAATTCCATATTTATCTTTGGATGGGTGAAACTCCTCTTACAAGTAAAGTTTAACCATCTTGAAATTGTCTGCACATGAGATTTTCCCTGCCTATGACTTACAACAGAGAAGGCTGTTATCAAGTGTTTTTTAATACAGTAGGCAAAGTTTTGCCTAAATAAGGGATGGAGTTAAACCTTCTGATTCAAAATTGAACTAATCTGACAAGAATTCCTTGTAATTTTTTATCACATTTCCTTAACATTTCTTTAATTAAGAAATAAATAAAAAAATTACATTGCATAAGAAATATCACACATAAATATTATAATTCTAGAATATACACACCTACACATACACATATCCACATTCACATCTAAATTATTAAATACTTTTGCTTTTATTTCACTTCACAACTATGCATACAGATAGACAGGGAGATGGAGGAACAGTACAATCTTAAAGTGGACAATTAAGAAGTCATGGGAACAGCCTTCCCATCATGGAAATAATGCAGATATGTTCCATCTGCACTCTGTTAGTACAGTATATCCTTTTCTGCCTGCCCAAGTGTGATATTAGAAACATATATCTTGGTCTGTGTGGTGGGTGGGGAACTGGCTGACATACCCTACTCAGAGGGTGATAGGGTCACTCCTCACACTGGCAACTGGTCACAAGTGGGGTCCCCAGGGCCCAAAGCCATTTAACATCTTCATAAGTGACCTGGATGTTTGGATCAAGAGCACCCTGATGAAGTTTGCTGACAACACCAAGATGAGTGGAGAGACTGACGCTCCAGAAGGGAGAGCCACCCTCCAGGATGACCAAGACAGACTGGAGGAGTGGGCTAGCAGGAACATTACCAAGTTCAACAGGCAGAAGTATAAGGTCTTGCACCTGGGAACACATAACCCAGAAGCACAATTCAGACTGGGATCCACCCGGCTGGAGAGTAGCCCTGTGGAAAGGTACCTGAGGGTCTTGGTGGATAACAGTCTCAACATGGGTGAACAGTGCACTGCAGGGCAAAGAAAGCCAACAGGATGCTAGGCTGCATTAACAAGGGCATCTCCAACAGAGATCAAGAAGTCATCATCCTGCTCTACTCAGCACTTGTCAGATCACACTTGGAATATCACATTCAGTTTTGGTCCCTGCTCTACAAAAAGGATGGGACAGGCTGGAGAGGGTCCAGAGGATGGCCACAAGGATGATCAGAGGACTGGAAGACCTACCATATGAGGCGAGGCTTAGAAAACTGGGTTTGTTCAGCCTTGAGAAAAGAAGGCTTAGAGGAGACCTTATTATCATGTTCCAGTATTAAAGTGTGGCTACAAAGAAGATGGAGATTCCCTATTTACAAGGAGTCACACAGAGAAGACAAGGGGTCATGGGTACAAGTAGCTCCTGGGGAGATTTCGACTGGACACAAGATGTAAATTTTTCACCATGAGGACAGTCAAACATTGGAATAGGGTCCCAAGAGAAGTGGTAGATTCCCCACATTGGACAGTTGTAAGTCTTAGCTTGACAGGGTGCTGGGCCATCTCATATAAACTATAGTATTACCTAAAAAGGTTGGACCAGATGAACCTTGAGGTCCCTTCCATCTTGACATTCTATGATGATTCTATGATTCTATATCTAACACATATTTAGAAAGATTATTATTATATTTAGAAAGATTATTATTAGTTAGACAGTGTTGATATGTAGATAGATAATAGATTAATGGATAGCTATGTGTGTGTGTGCTCTCATAGCACATTTGTGAAAGGGATTAACTTTGCAGTTTACTACAAATACATCATAATAGATACATGTAAGATTTAACAAGCTATATGAATGAGAAAAGGTGAGTTTGTGCATTTATGGTGGTTGTGTCAGATAATAGGATTTCTGTCACCTCCCTTAAACCATCCAGAAGATAGATCAGATTAATTATAGCCAATCTTAGTGGCTCAATAAATGTCTTTTGCAGGTTATCAAAGACATCTGCACAGGGCCTGTAAGTTTCTCATACCCTTGAGTTTCTACATCATTCAGAAGCAAGAGCTGAAAGATGGATGGCATGCTCTTCATCATCCTTTGTGCTAGCAAAAACCTATTTTTAGGCAATTGCTGCTATCCGACTTCTTAATCAGACCTGGCAACAGAAGCAGAATTCAGGTACCTGAATTTCATTTTTTGGAACAAGTAATTCCAAATGTCATCTCAAAACATGAAAGCAAAGAAAATCAATGGGAGAGGTCAACATGGATTCACCAAGAGGAAATCCAGCTTGACCAATCTGATAGCTTTCCATGACATTGTGACTGGCGGGGGGCATCAGCAGATGTCATCTACCCTGCCTTCATCAAGGCTTGACACAGTCTCTCATAGCATCCTCATGAGGAAACTCAGGAAATGAGGGCTAAATGAGTGGACAGTGAGGTAGGTGGGTGGAGAGCTGGTGTGTGACAGAACTCAGAGGGTTGTGATCAATGGAGCAGGGTCAAGTTGGAGGCCTGTAGCCAGTGGTGTCCCCCAGGGCTCAATATTCAGTCCAGTCCTGTTCAACATATTCATCAATGACCTGAACGAGGGGACAGTGTGTGACCTCAGCAAGTTCACTGTTGACACCAAACTGGGAGGGGTGGTGACACTCCAGAGGGCTGTGCTGCCATCCAGTGTGACCTGGAAAGGCTGGAGAGCTGGGCAGAGAGGAACCTCATGAGGTTTGACAAGGGCAAGTGTAGGGTCCTGCACCTGGGGAGGAAGAACCTCAGGCACCAACACAGGCTAGAGGTGGACCTGCTGGAAAGCAGTTCTGAGGAGAAGGATCTGGGAGTCCTGGTAGATAGTAAATGATCCATGAGCCAGCAATGTGCTGGCCTTGTGGCCACAAAGATCAATGGAATCCTGGGGTGCATAAGGAATTGTGGCCAGTAGGTTGAGAGAGGTCATTCTCCCCCTCTCCTCTGCCCTGGTGAGGCCACATCTGGAGAACTGGGCCCAGTTCTGGGCTCCACAGTTCAAGAGAGACCGAGAACTACTGGAGAGAGTCCACAGGAGGGCAACAAAAATGATTTGGAGATTGGAGCATCTCCCTGATGAGGAAAGGCTGAGAGAGCTGGGACTCTAGAGAAGAGGAGGCTGAGGGGAGATCTTATCAATGCCTGCAAGTATCTAAAGGGTGGGTGCAAGGACGATGGAGCCAGACTCTGTTCAGTAGTTCCCAGTGACAGATGAGGGGCAAGAGGCACAAGCTGGAACATGGGAAGTTCCATTTAAATATGAGGAAAATCTTTTTTACTGTGAAGGTGACAAGAGCCCTGGGACAGGCTGCCCAGGGAGCCTGTGGAGTCTCCTTCTCTGGAGATATTCAAGACCCGCCTGGATGCAGTCCTGTGAAATGTGATGTAGGGGATCCTGCTTTAGCAGGGGCTTTGGACTAGTGGTCCCTTCCAACTCTGACAATTCTTGTGATTCTGTGAATATCACCACGAGGGGTCTAAAGTGGAGTAACTCGCATGTAATGCTAGTTGTCTAAACTCTGATTATACTACAAAATAAAGTGCCAGTGTAATCCATATAAATAACAGTGTCCACAAATATTTCATACATTCCTAACTAGAAACCTTTATATGGCCAGATGAATACCTTTTTTGAGTCATTTTCCCCACCCCGTAGATGTCACTCCATAAGATTCTGAATGTCTTGTTTCTGTGCCCTAATTTTATGCTCTGTGTGCATGCAAAAGACTTCAAATATGCCCATGAACTCATATATGATCAATGAAGTTGGGATTCAAGAGCCTAAACACAGCCAAAGCATATGAGATGTCCTAGAGTTTCATAAATTCCTGCCAGATATGACACAGAAACTAGGGAAATTTCATAATCTGCTAGACTGAGAGCTGGAAGGCCAGGATAGTTATAGCGTCTCCAAACATGCTTATGTTTAGGTACTTGAATCACTAACACACAATTTAGACACCCACAGTGTGATTAATTCCACACCATTTACCTAGAAGAGGTTATTTTCATATCTGAATATCTTCTCTAGTCAAAGGAGAAAGACTAGCACTTGTGGCATCATTAATTCTATTGTGCTTTATGAGCCATTGTAACTTTTTTAACTTTTGTATTCATTACATAAACGTTATTCATGAGGAGATCCACCTACCATGTTTGAGCAGAGAATAGTTTATAATACTAGCTGGTTAAGTTCTGGATAAAGAGAGACATGGAGGTTGAGTGAAAAACTCATGTAAACCAATAGAGTACGGAAGAAATAAATATCATAAGCATTGTACCCCTTCATGTATCCAACACGTTTCAGGTCACACTGTGCTAGTATCATGAGATATTTGAGATCTGGATCAGAAATGTAACTCAGTTGCGTAGACGTGATCCTAATTGTATTTACAAAGATGGTCCTAGAGAAATCCTGTAGTCTAGTTCAGAAAGTCCCCTTGTGCCTCGATAGTACTTTGTGAAGTTGCTGTGTTGTTGCCACTGGTTGGCTTTTTTCACTATTAATTACTAATTTCATCTTCTTTTTCTCTTTTTTTTTTTTTTCTTTTTCTTTTTCTTTTTTTTCTTCCCCCTCAATCCAGACAGCTCTAATTACAAACACAGATTTTCAAGTCATGGTCTTTCCATACAAGCTAGCTTGAGTGGATGTTCAAACAGCTGCTCCATCTGCTTCTGCTGCAAAGTCTATAGCAGCCCCTGTGTGATTCTCAGCATGACTTCAGATAACCGGACCCATGTAGTTGAATTCATTCTGGTTGGTTTTCCAGGTAAACAGGAAATCAAGCTTCTGGTCCTTTTGATGTTCTTCCTGGCTTATGTGCTGACAGTGACAGAAAATGCAATGATTGTTGTGCTTGTTTGGACAAATCTTCAGCTTCAGAAGCCAATGTATGTTTTCCTGGGCAATCTTTCCTTTCTGGAGATCGGGTACATCTCTGTCACAGTTCCTAAAGTGCTTGTGAGCTTGCTGACAAACAGACAAGGCATTTCCTTCACTGGCTGCATGGCCCAGCTATTCTTCTTCCTGGCACTGGCCTGTAGTGAGTGCACTCTCTTGGCTGTCATGGCCTATGATCGCTATGTGGCCATCTGCAACCCATTGCGTTACCCAGTCATCATGGATCACACTCTTTGCACCCGTCTGGCCGTTGGTTCCTGGATCAGTGGCTTCCTGATTTCCACAGTGAAGGTTTATTTCATTTCACATCAGGAATACTGTGGGCCCAACATCATCAACCACTTCTTTTGTGATGTCTCTGCCTTACTGAAGCTAGCCTGTACCAACACCTCAGTAGCTGAGCTTATAGATTTCTTACTGGCCCTGCTAATCCTTCTTGTACCACTGGTTGTGATTATGGTCTCCTATGTGTGCATCATCTCTTCTGTCTTGGGCATCCCCTCAGCCAATGGATGTCACAAGGCCTTCTCTACCTGTGCCTCCCATCTTTTAGTGGTCATGGTGTTCTATACAGCCTCCCTGTTTATCTATGCCAGGCCCCAGTCTATTGATTCCTTCAGCTCCTACAAACTGGTTTCTGTGCTGTACACTGTCCTGACACCCCTCATCAACCCAGTTATCTATTGCTTTAGGAACCAGGAATTCAAAATTGCTCTTAGGAAAACAATACACTGGAGAGATAATTGCTCCTAGAAATTTCATCCAGGGTTTTCCTTATTTATTTAGGTGCCTTCTTCAGGTCATAATAAATTTATCTAGTGTACACTTATAGGATTTGGGATATTTAGGCGATCCTGAAGAAAAACAGGAGAGAGTTCAGAGGAATGTGCACCTCTTCCCACGAAGAAAGCAAGAGGTCAGACGAATAGAGCCTAACAACAGGGCAAAATTATATTGAGAAGACCTGTGGGTCTCAGAACCTGCTCCCTAGCCCCATATGAGCCTTAATTAGTCTCAAAACCCTAGCCATGTCTAAGATCTTTTAGCTGGCAATAACTCTTTCTCTCTATTCTCACTAAAGATACTCTATTTAGCAGAATTACTTTGGAGAAGCACTTTAGGATAACCTACACCTTCCTCAATCTGCTATGTTCTACTGTAGCTGTTGGTCTTCTTCTTGCAGGGCTGCATTGGTTTTTGACTTGCCCACGTGGATACAACACCCCTTTTTTTTTGCAAAGGAGCTTTCCAGACAACAGGTCTCCATAAATTATTGGTGATGGGGGTTATCCTCCCCAGTAGTTAGAGTTTAACACTTTCTGACCATCTTCATTTAGATATTCCTTAGAAGGCCAGTTTAATGTCTTATTGAAACTATTTGACATTACACAGGGTTTTGATTTAGAATCATAGAATCATTAAGGTTGGAAGGGGCCTTAAAGATCATCAAGTTCCAACCCCCCTGCCATAAGCAGGGACACCTACCAGTAGATCAGGTTGCACAAAACCTCGTCCAACCTGGCCTTAAAAACCTCCAGGGATGGGGCATTAACAACCTCCCTGGGCAATCCATTCCAGTTCCTCACCACCCTTGTAGTGAAGAATTTCTTCCTAATATCTAATCTAAATCTCCCTTCTCTCAGTTTAAAACCATTACCCCTTGTCCTATCACTATCATTTCTCTGATGAAAAGTCCCTCCCCAGCTTTCCTGTAGGCACCTTTCAAGTCCTGAAAGGCAACTATAAGGTCTCCCTGGCACCTTCTCTTCTCTAGGCTGAACAGCCCCAATTTTCTTAGCCTGTATTCATAGCAGAGGTGCTCCAGGCCTTTGATCATCTTGGTGGCCCTTCTCTGGACCCTCTCCAACAGGTCTGTATCTTTCTTATGCTTAGGGCTCCAGAACTGTACACAGTATTCCAGGTGTGGCCTCACCAGAGCAGAGTAGAGGGGCAGAATCACCTCCCTGGCTCTGCTGGCCACACTTCTTTTGATGAAGCCCAGGATGCAGTTGAGTCTCTTGGCTCCAGTGCTCACTGGCGGCTCATGTTGAGTTTCTCATTAACTACCACCCCAAAGTCCTTCTCCTCAGGGCTGCTCTCCAGCCATTCTTCCCCCAGGCTGTGTTTGTGCCTGGGGTTGCACCAACGCAAGTGCAGGACTCTGCACTTGGCCTTGTTGAACTTCATGAATTTGGCACTGGCCCACCTCTCCAGCCTGTCAAGGTCCCTCTGGATGGCAATCTCTTCCCTCTAGGGTGTCAACTACAACACACAGCTTGGTATCATCAGCAAATGTGCTATCACACAGCACTGTTCTTAAACTATAATAGAAGTACAAAAAGCACATAGTACATAGCAGCCTTTAGAATAATCAGTTGAATCACATTGCATTCATTAATTTTATTACTGTTTTCTATAACATGCTCACTGCTACAAGGCTGGTCGTCCACAGCCAACAAGAGGAAACACACGGGTTGAAACCAGCTCAAGCCTTTTGCTCTTTTGAAAGTTCAAAAGTCCAACTGTTAAGCTAGTACTGCCAAGTCCACTACTAAACCATGTCTCCAGGTACTATATCTAAATGTCTTTTCAATACCTCCAGTGATGGTGACTCAACCACTTCCCTGGGCAGCCTGTAGAACCCTTTCAGTGATGGTACCTGACAACTCTTTCAGTCACAAAAGTTTACCTAATACCCAAACTAAATCTCCCATGGTGCAGCTTGAGGACAGTTCTTGTCTTATCATTCATTACTTGGGAGAAGACCAACCTCACCTCATTCTAACCTCCTTTCTGGTAGATGTAGAGATTGAGCGGGTCTCCCCTCAGCCTCCTTCTCTCCAGACTAAACAACCCCAGTTCCCTCAGACACTCCTCATAGCACTTGTTCTCAAGACCCTTCTCTAGTTTCCTTGCCCTTTTTTGGATGTGTTCCAGCATCTCAATGTCCTTCTGGAGGTGAGAGGCCCAGAACTGAACATCAGATTTGAAGTGTGGCCTCAACAAGTACAGGTGGACAAACACTTCCCTAGTCCAGCTGGCCACACTATTTGCTGATACGAGCCAGGATTCTGTTGGAAAGAAAGGTGATTCTACTCTGCTCTGGCAAGACCCCACCTGGAATAGTGTGTCCAGTTCTGGAGTCCGCAACATAAGAAGTATGTGGACTTGCTGGATTGAGTCCGGAGGAGTGCAATGAAGATGATAAAAGGGCTGGAGCACCTCTCTTACGAAGACAAGTAGACAGATTTGGGGTTTTTTAGCCTGGAGAAGAGAACGCTCTGAGGACACCTCAGAGCACTTTCCAGTGCCCAAGGGGGGTACAAGAAGCTGGGGAGGGACTTTTTACAAGGGCTTGTAGTGATAGTATGAGGCATCATGGTTTTAAACTGAAAGAGAGGAGATTTAGATTAGATTTTAGGAATAAATTCTTTACTGTGAGGGAGGTGAAACACTTGAACAGGTTGCCCAGATAAACTGTGGATGTTCCATCCCCAAAAGTGTTCAAGGCCAGAAGGGATGGGGCTTGAAGCAACCTGGTCTAGTGGGAGGTGTCCCTGTCCATGGCAAAGGGGGTGTGGAATAAGATTATTTTTTTAGGTCTCTTTCAAACCAAACCATTCAATGATTCTGTGATCTTTACTGGCATTCACAAATACATCTGATAGGGTATTTGATCTCACCATCAGCAGTGTTCATTCCTAGCCCTATCCCCAGCTTTGAAAATTTCTTTCCATGTTTTAAGCCTCTTGTCACAGATCTTGAAAAAAAGACACATGCTTCAGTCTCTTCAAAACAATTTTCCAGCCCAACCAGGGCCTGATCTCTGGAAAGTGTTATTTTCCAGTGAACTGTGTACAACAGAAATAAAAGGCATTTGTCCTTCTTAGGGAAGGACTAAGGCAGGACTGAGAAACACAAATGACTGAGAAACTCCTTTGAGGAACTTCCAGTACCCTCAACCTTCCCTGATATAGACAGGATTATTTTACTCAGATTCTCACCCCTCCAGCATCTAAATGGGGTTTTTTCATCAATCAATGTGTGAGCTGAGTACTTAAGCTCCACTCAGTTTTGCAGAGGTCCACTGAATGTTGTCAGTGAAGCTTAGGCACCAATTCATGCCATACCTGTGTAGACTTTACAGTAACTGTGATTAAAAGCTCCCTCATTTCCATTTATAGCAGTAATTTGTAAGGCCTAGTCTTGACACTTAATTCAGGAAGCTACTTTAGAAGATAATTGGTATCAGGATCATGGTGTGGTCAATGGAGAGAAACTGTCATTTTTAGAAGCTGATTCTTCCCTTCATTAAAAATTTGAATTTTTGCTTGTGTTTCTACCTACCCACCCCAACCCCACCCTGGCCAAGTCAATTCCAGTATCTTAGACCCTTTATGCTAGTCCAGAAAAATTAAGCAATGACAAAGTAAAGATGGATTTGTGTCCTGGTTGAAAGCATTCTAAGGATAACATTGGTTTTGCAAAAAATATTTTAATATTTTAATAATTACATGCTTTCCAAGTTTTCAAGGTTTTATTAGAAAATTAAAACTGCCCAAAACACACTTTCAATTGAAAATAAACCCAAATTGAGTAGGGTTTTTTTTATATATATTTATTATTCTGTTGTTCATTTCTGCTCTTTCTGATTGCTCCTCTGTTCAATTTTTAAGTTTTCAAATGTGTTGGCTAGGTTTTTTTTCTGAAAGTTTTAAAATGTTACATTAAAAAAAAAAAAAATCTAACCAAATAACAAAGGGAGGATTAATGTTCTTTCTCTTGATGTTTTAGACTTGGATATCTAAGTCTAAGCTTGTTTTATGGGCTTCATTGATAGCCAATGGAGGATCTGGATGTCCCAGGTTTCCTGTCTTTGTATAAAATACATGTAGAGGAAATGTCCTATTACTAGCACTATGAAAATGTTTTGTTCTTTTGCCATGTATTTCTTCTTTACATGCTAGCTGTAGAAATTATACATACATACATACATACATATACATATATATATATATAAACTTCCTAAACTTCTGTGGTAGTAATCTTCCTTGTCATGTTGCTGCTGTTTTTGTCCAGCATTTTGGTCACAACCCCATGCAAAGCTGCAGGCTTGGAGATGAGTGGTGGTTGGAAACCTCCATGGTAGAGAAGGACCTGGAGGTGCTGGTTGACAGCCAGATGAACATGAGCCAGTGTGTGCCCAGGTGGCCAAGAAGGCCACCAGCATCCTGGCCTGCATCAGGAATGGTGTGGCCAGCAGGAGTAGAGAGGTGATCGTGCCCCTGTGCTCAGCACTGGTGAGGCTGCACCTCGAGTGCTCTGTGCAGTCCTGGGCCCCTCACTTCCAGAAGGATGTAGAGTTGCTGGAATGTGTCCAGAGGAGCTACCAAGCTGGTGAAAGGTCTGGAGAACAAGTCCTGTGAGGAGAGGCTGAGGGAACTGGGATTGCTTAGTTTGAGGAAGAGGAGGCTGAGGGGAGACCTCATTGCTCTCTGCAACTGCCTGAAAGGAGGTTGTAGGGAGGTGGGAGTTGGGCTCTTCTCTTAAGTGAGTAACGACAGGACCAGAGGAAATGGCCTAAAGTTGTGGCTGGGGAGGGTTAGACTGGAGATTAGAAAGAATTTCTTTACTAAAGGAGTGGTTGGACACTGGAACAGACTGCCCAGGGAGGTGGTGGAGTCACCATCCCTGGAAGTGTTTAAAAGAAATATACATAAAGTGCTGAGGGACATGATTTAAGCACTGAAAGGGCAGATGAGGTTATGGTTCGTGGATTTAGGTTATGGTTGGACTTGATGATCTTCAAGGTCCCTTCCAACCAGGATGATTCTATGATTCTTTGTGCTGTTACTTTGGCCTTGACAAAATAATTAGTGCTGTGTGCCAGTTATATTTATCTGTTTCTCCTCAAGCCTGCTGTGCTTCTTCTGTACCCCCAGTCTCTCTAAAACTCCTCTTTTGCTTACAGTTCTTCAAGAAAAGACTGTTTCCTGTAACTGAAAAAATACCCAATGCTGGTTAGCAGAGAGATAGTGCCCAAGACACTGGGTAACACTGCTATTCAGTCATAGACCATTTCTATTACTGGATGCTTCACACAGTTGTACAGCTTCTTTTGCCTTGGCTCAGCTGAATGCTTCATACTGACTTGCATAGCCTATGATCCCTACCTGGCTATTTGCCATCCACTGCATTACACCACCATTATGGATCACAGAGCTTGTTTATGGCTTGTGCTGGGGTGCTGATTGGATGGCTCCCTGTCCTGAATGGAATGGACAGCAGACAAGGTGTACCTGCACCAATCAAGATTTATTGCATACAATGTTGGGGGCTTAACTATTCAGGATGCAAGGCACAAGTTCAGCAAAAGTATAGGGAAATTGGGAGATCTGAATAGAAGTGCGGTTTGGATGCAAAGGATATATAAGCAGCATATTTTGCTACTTACAGTTAAATCAAACAACAAAGGTTAACCACTAAAATGCTGGCAACATACTTATTTTCAAATTCTATACTAGGCCTAGAATATTATCAATTTTAAAGGATTCTACAGTCTTAAACTTAATGATGAAGATTATTTAACATTTAGTTTGCTAATAAAAACAGCAAAAGAGCTGATGTTTCTCACCCTTGCCAGGCCACAGCTGTTGTCCTTGGATGGATCGTAATTCTGAAGAATCGGTCCCTCTGGCAGGTGTCCCTGCTGGAGGACAGAAGGTCCAGCAACCTCCTGGGAAAGTGCACAGGAGTGTTCCAAATCAAAAACAGCACCAGGCTTTTATAGAATTAAGTGGACTGACTGCTGTCATTTAACTATTTTGCCATATTTCCCACATCTCTCATTGTAGAAAAAGAAGAAAACAGTTGAAAAAAACACTAAGGCCTTGTTCTCAACAAGCAAACACTTTTGTTTTTCTCTCTGTTCCTACTTTATCTCTGTTTTGGGCCTAGTTGTGGCTGGGCTGAGCTCCGTGTTCTTCAACACCGGAGAGCAGCTGGAGTTATGAACATCAATTTGGCCTCTGTTTTGTACCTTTCATGGTTGCTACCAGAGTTTGTGAGGCCTTTTCCCTTCTCATGGGAACCTTTCCACTTCAGGCCTGGGCCTGCAAAACTGAGAGACAAAAAGCAGTTGAATCATAGAGGGAAACTGAGGCAGGCATATTGAGAGATGGAGTGTCCTGCTACACTCCCTTACTCCCTCTCACTGCCTTAATCTTCCACCTGCTTTTCTGTGGTTCAACACTATCAACTACTTCTGTGACTTACCACCTTTACTAGAGCTGTTGTGCCAAGATGTCTTTGAAATTGAAGTGATCAAACTTCTGGCCACAATAGTCCTAAATGAGTTCTTTCAGATTCACCATGACCTTCTACAGCTTCACTGTGTCCACCATCTTGCACATACCTGCAGCTGAATGATGCAACAAAACGTTCTCCATCTTGTGCCTCCCATCTGACCATTGTCACCATCTTCTATGGCACCACCATTTCTATGTACATGTGCACCAAGACCATCCAGACTTTATTTCAACACGACTATATCTGTCTCTTACTCTGTGGTAACCCGACTTCTGTATCCTGTCATCTATACCCTAAGAAACTATGGCATCAAGCAACCAGCTATGCGCTGGTAGTTTTGCAGTGAGCAAGTTTTGCAGATTTCATTTGCACTTGTTTTTCTTGTGTTTTATTTCTCTCTCTTTCTTATTTTCCTTTTTCTTATTTTTAAATTTTAATTCTGTTATTATTATTTTAATTATTAAACAGTTTTTATCTGAATCCACGTATCTTCTCACTTTTACCCTTCCCATTCTCTCCTGCCATCCCTCTGGAAGCAACATGGGCTGGGCTGTGCTTACTTGCCAGATGGGATTAAAACACATCGACATCAGTCCTTCTGGTGCCCAATGTGAGGCTTGAACCAAAACCCTGAGTTAAGGGTCTCATGCTCAATTGATTGAGAAAGGCAGGGAATGGGACACTTGCTGCAGCTGTTGGAAGTGTCCAGACCTGGTTGGACAGTCCTGGGCAGAGTGCTGGGTGTAGGCTTGTGCCCTCCCCAGCAGGTTATTGTTTGCACTATTGTCCTGGTTTAAGCCAGGATGAAGCCAATTTTTCTTTTTACTGATTTTTTTTTTCCTCCAGTAAGCTTTCTTTTAACTAGCAACAGTGTGTTCTGCTAGGCTGATAAAACACTGGAATGTTTTTCTAACTACTGAGGCTTCAAGGTCGCACCTCCACTCTGCCAGCTCAGACACTATGGGGAGATCTGTGAACCCCCCGTAGGAGGCTGAGTTAGATGGACAGCAAAATTGGCCAAAGATATTCCATTCCATATATCTACATAAACTCAGAGGAAGGTCAGAGATCACAGAAGACAACTTCCTTCCTTCTTCTTCTCCCCTTCTCTTCCGTCCATGGCCGGCGTCCAGGGAGGACTCTGTTCATCCATCACCATCGACCCTTAGGCTCGAGCTCTTGTTATCCTCATCACTCTGTGCTTTCTCCAGCAGCAGCTCCAGGATTCCTCGGGACTCTTCCCAGTTCAGGGAAGTGCTGTGGGAGTTGCTGATGGTGGGGGGAGGCGAGAGGCTTTTGCCCATACCTGAATATATCTAATATATAATTGTATATATTTTCTTGTATAATTCATTAGTGTTTTAATTAAAGCTGTGTAGTTTAGTTTTCAATCCAGCCAAGTCTCTCTCTTTTTCTCTCTCTCCTTCCCTACCTGGGTAGGGGGGGAGGGGATCGAGAGCGTTGTTGTCGGACCTGAGTCAAACGGTGACAACTATTTAACACAATCTGACAGAGACATTAAACATAAGATGCCAATGGCTTCATTGGTAACATTGGTAACGTCACCTGAGATATTTCTAAGAGTTTCTTCATATCCAAAGCTGGTTTTACCTGGATTATTATCACACTCTGGTCTCCCTCCAAGGGCATGATAGGGATATGAAATTTTAAATAAGTAATCTGTGCTTCCTTGTTTCTTTTCTGCTTGCTTAGACCATTACAGCATGTCAGGTGTGGTTCAGAGCTTTCAGGTTTACTCTGTCCTGTAGCATGGATCTGTGCTTGATTTGTCTACCTGGCACCCAAGAGAATCATCTGGTGAGAGAAAGCTGGGCACAGGTACCCCTAGCCTCACATGGCCTTGTTGAACTTACTCTTTTGAAGTAAGGTCCTGTACCTAGGTTGGGACAATCTCTGGTATTAAGAGAGGAGATGAATGGATTGACAACAGCTCTGAGGAGGAGGACTTGTGGATGGATACTGCTGGATAAAATGAGCCAATAATGTGCACTTACAGCCCAGGTCAAGGGAGATGATTCTCCCACTCTAGTCAGCTCTTGTGAGAAATAACTTGCATCCACTTCTGGGGTGCCCAGTACAAGACAGACAATGGATCTGTTAGACTGTGTCCAGAGTGGGCCGCAAAAATGATCAGAGGTCTGAAACACCTCTCCTGTGAAGAAAGGCTTAGTTTGCTTTTTTTTGCCTGCAGAAAAGAAGGTTCTGGGAAGACCTTATAGCAACCCTTCAGTATGTACAAAGGGTTGAAGACAGAAAGACTTTTTAACAGGCCTGTAGTGACAGGACAGGAGGCAACAGTGTTCAATTGGAAGAAGATAGATTAAGATTACATGTAAGGAAGAATTATGTTTAAGAAGAGAGTGGGACAGGCTGGGACAAGCAATCTGGGACAGGCTGCCCAGAGAAGTTGTGGATGCCCCGTCATCAGAAAGGCTCAAGTCAGGTTGGATGGGGCTTTGAGCAACCTGGCCCATGGGGGTTGACCAAGGTGATCTTTTAATGTCTCTTCCAACCCAAACCAGTCCCTGATTCCATGATTCTTATGTATCTAAGCAGTGGTTTTGGTTATGCTTTGCCCCGTGACAGAAGCAAAAGTGTGGGTCTTTCTCAGGTGCTGTAACTGGGGCTCTCTGACAGACCAGGAATGACTGCTGACATGTTTCTTTCCCATCACATCTTGTTAGGCGGATGCTGTGCTGTTGTGAGAAGGGGCAGGCTGGATTTTGTCTTTCTAGGAAGTCCTGTCCAGCGAAATGCTGTAAGACAGAAGGATGGGAGAAGAAAACACACACTTGAGACATATCCAAAGGTCTCTTACAATTGCATTTTTTTGACAGTTTGCAGTGAAGGACCATGAGGCTGCAGCTAGGATATCTGCCCTTTACAGAAGAGTTATAAGGTGCCTGCTAGCACCTCCATCTAAAATCACCACCTGTGACCCATTCTGCATAGGCTGAGCAGAACACACAGTGCAGAGAGAGTAGCTAGAGCTCATCCACCTGCTGGCATATGACACACAGAAACCCCCACAGTTCATCTCCACCCTTCATCCTGCAAACCCCATCCTGTGTAAATAATCCCATGACTCTTAGATTTCCAGCTGGCTCCTCCTAGAAGCCTAGTTCTGTCCTTGCTTAACCACAAGACTTGCCAAACACTTTTACATGGCCAGTGGCAGAGGGATAAAAAAACCCAAGAGCAGGGACAGGAGATGGAGGGTAGATGGATGAACAGGTGGAGCAATGGCTACAGGTGTACATGCAGACAGGGATGGATGACTGGGGAGACTAAAATGCAGAAAGGTAGTAGAAATATCTCCAGCATTTGTCCCTGCTTCAGAACAGCCGCCGATGCACAGAGGGCCTGCTCCAGGCTGGTATCATCCTCTGGCCTTCAGAGAGACAGGATGAGAAAGGCTGAGAACACTGGCAGCTTTGTCTGAAACAAAAGCTGCCCCAGGTGCAAAGTCTGCTCCTTCACTGTGCGTTTTATCACATCTTAGAAGAGACATCCAACGTCCAGCGGCAGAATTACAATCTCGAAATAATTTATTTTCCCGTACCCCGAGAAGACGAGAGAGAAAGCATCCAGAGGGAAGGGAGGCTTAGGAACAGCGAGAACAACCCCAGCCCGATTCCCAACTGCAACTTTCTTCTGCATGAGAAATATTTAAAAAAACACCACCAAAGCACTTCACGACATTGATTCTTTTAACTCACTGCTTAACCGACTGCTGAGAACCCCCGGCCCCCAGGGCCCAGCACCCGGGCCTCTCCCCGCAGCCCCGGGGCTTCCGGCGCCG